>NW_009940426.1:57732-79044 GCF_000696875.1 Nestor notabilis | reverse complement strand
GTTGGGGCTGTTCAGCCTGGAGAAGAGAAGGCTGCATGGAGACCTCATAGCAGCCTTCCAGTATCTGAAGGGGGCCTACAAGGATGCTGGGGGGGGACTCTTCATTAGGGACTCTAGCGGTAGGACAAGGGGTAATGACTTCAAACTTAAACAGGGGAAGTTTAGATTAGATATAAGGAAGAAGTTCTTTACAGTGAGGGTGGTGAGGCACTGGAATGGGTTGCCCAAGGAAGTTGTGAATGCTCCAACCCTGGAGGCATTTAAGGCCAGATTGGACAGAGCCTTGGGCGACATAGTTTAGTGTGTGGTGTCCCTGCTCATGGCAGGGGGGGTGGAACTAGATGATCTTAAGGTCCTTTCCAACCCTAACTATTCTATGATTCTATGATTCTATAGTCTTGAATGAATGAATACCGGTTGTCCCTTAATTGTCACTTTATTCCCTTTCTACACCCTAAGCCATCTCCAGCTCTTGAGGGTATATTCCTTTAATCACTGGTAATTGGTGGATTGTTTACAGCCCTGGTTCTTCATGCCTATGCTTTCAAAGTCTCTGTTGTCACCCCATCCTTTGTGCTGCATTTTTATTTCTCAGGTCATATGTAATTTATTCCACAAGAACTTGTTACCACTGTTGATCAAATATACATTATATGCATCTCACCTTGTAAGCAAATTTCTGCCTCCCAACTGTATTGCATCAAAAATAAGAAAATAATGACTCTGTTTCTCTAAATGAAATACTCCTCAAAGTGTGCTCTTGTTCTCTTAAGTGTGTAGTTAAGTGTGCAGCCAGGGTTTTCTTATTCTTTTGCTTTTGAGCAGCAAAAATATTGTGTAAAGAAAGAGCTTCAAGCTGCCAGACAGGACAACAGATGAAAACAATCCCTTTCTATGTCTCATTCCTACTGTGCATGCTGTAACTGTAGCCCCTGAGAAGGAAACTCTTTAACAGTATCTGTTCTTCCTACATGTCTGTCAAAACATTCCCCTCTCCCTTTTCAGTCATATTACTATGGTCAGCAGAGAATTAAAAGCCAAATAATTGTGTGCAGCCAGGGAGACAGCAGTGTAACTTTGTAGGAAGCTGGGCTCATCTGCCTTCTGCAGGCAACCCTGCAGCAGTAGGACTGGAACAGCCTGACAGTGCAGTGAAGTATGATGGTTCCTAATGACTACAGTGAAAGCTAATTGAACTTCTAATCAATTAAAATGCCAGGATCTATCCTTTAACATTTCAAATGGTTCTTCTGTCAATACAGAGAGTTTTATTAACTACTGTGAAACTGCTTTTGTGGAAATTTTAAAATTCTCTGCAATAGCAAGGGTGCTTGTACTGGCTTCAGCTGGTAGAGGGTTAATTTTCTTCATAGCAGCTGCCTTGGTGCCATGTTTTGGATTGGTGACCAAAACAGCATTGTTGACACAGGGATGTAAACACCATGAACAGTGTTTACAGAGATTCAAGGCCTTTTCCGTCTCTCACACCGCCCCATCAGCAAGTAGGCTAGAGGTGCAGAAGAAGTTGGGAGGGGACACAACTTAGGGGACAGCTGACCCCAGTAGACCAAAGGGATAACCCACACTATATGATGTCGTACTCAGCAATAAAAGCTGGTGGAAATGACAAGGGCAATATGTTCAGAGTTAAGCATTTGTCTTCCAAGTAACAATTACACATGATGAAATCCTGCTATCCTTTGTGGCAGTGGTGGAACACCTGCCTGCCAATAGGTAGTGAATTAATTCATTATTATTCTTTGATTGTGTGTGCTGCTTTGCTTTTCCCATAAAACTGTTCTTATCCCAACTTAGGAGGGTTTTCATTGTTACTCTTCCCATTTTCTGTTCAATTCTACTTGTGGAGGGGAAGAGAGTGAGTGGTAGGGTGGGACTTGGCTGCCTGCTGGGCGTAACTGAAACCAGTAATAAAGCATATAAAGGAGTAAAGAACAAATATCTCTATGTAAGTACACATTAGACTGAAGTTGCCTTTTGCAATGTGCATAAGAAATAGAGCTGATACCTTTCTCATCAGAAGTAATGTGGCAGCAGAGTGCAAAATGCTTAGATTTTCCACACAGAATAAAGAATCACGGCTTTCTCCTCCTCTCTACATTTTTTTTTTTTTTTATTTAAGTGTGGAAAATATATCCTGCAATTTTCTCATTGATTACTGTAAAGTAGTCAGGAGTTTACAGATTAATTTTTGTGACTATTGTCATTCAGTTTCCTTTATACTTGAATGGGAGACAGGAGGCTTTGAAATTTTTAGCTGTGAGATTTGTCTACTACTAATGAAACAAAATATCTTGTTAAAAAAAAATCTTTGCAGAATAAAAAAGTAAAATGTACTTTAGTAAGGCACCCATGTTTCTCTGTATTTTTAAATCTCTAGTTAGACAGAATCCCTTCTTTTTAAAGATAGCTGTTGGGGAGGTGAGGAGGGGAACCCAAACAAAATCCACAAAAACAGGGAAGTAAAACAAAGTGGATATTACGCTAAACCACACTTTTCGTGGTGAAATTTACTTGAGTTAAGCTCTGAGAATTTTTTCTGAATGTGCCTTTAGTGCTGCTGTTCTACAGATTTCACTTCTCTTGTTGTTCCTTCTGCTGTGTTGGTATTACTTTATGCAGAAGTCTGGGTATAAAGGTTAATAGAATTGCTCAATTGGTGATAACGCTCAAATCTGTAGAACCTGAACAGTACTGGAATTAAATTATTAGCATTGGCTTAATGCTTGCCCCAGTAGTGGTCACATTTTTCCCTTAAAGAAATAATCAGCAGCAGGACAAAGTGGAGTTGTATTCGCAGATTTAAAATGCTTACCCCTTGCAAATCTCACAGCCAGTGGAATTGAGGTCAGGTGGAAGAAACCATGTTGCTCTCGGAGATGCAATGAGCAGTATTTCTTATTCCAGGCCTGAAATTTCTTAATTCCCTTTTGTATTTGGGAGTTCCTTCCCAACAGTCCAGTCCTGCTTTATGGATGAATGAAAAGTCAGGCTCCTTGGGTACTGCTGCCTTAGGGATAGTTACATTTTCCTTTTGTATTTATTTGTACGGGCTCTGAACAATACCTGTCCTTTGATAAACACGGCAGTTAAGACAGTGTCCACGCTCCCATTCTTTCAATTCTTTCCTGAAAAAGTGTTCTGCAGTAAATAATACTTCTCAAAGTACTTGTTTTTCATGCCTCACTTTTGCACCTTTCTGAGCACATCTCCCAGCCTGATGTGCTTAGTGGTAGTTGAAGGAAGGGAAAAATTACTGGTGCAAAAATAAGTACATTTTTTTTTCTTTTCAATCTGGAGTTGTCAGGTCTCATTAAAAAAAAAAAAAAAAAAAAAAAACCAACAGAAAACCAGAAAAAAAAAACCTTAATCCCTAAAATATTTGTCATAAAATGTTGAGTGTTTGAAGAATGGCTTCACTGACGCTCTGATACCAAGTACATAACAAGGATATTCACTGTATTCACTGTACTTGGAGCAAGACCTTTTACTTTTGGCTTTTATTCTGACAGTGAAATCCTGATCCAGTTGAATAAAGTGTCAAAACTTCCATTGACTTCACTGATGCAGAACTTCACCTAAGGACTTTTCTGTTACTGTTAGTAATAGTGCTGGTAGCCTCTGCTAATTTGGTCAAGGTCTATCAAGATCAGGTTCTTTCATGTGTCCAACTAATAATATTCAGGAAGTAGAGGCAGGTAGCACATTCTTCAAAACAGTGCAGTGTGCTATGAAGGCTTTTATTCAATTCACGTGTCCATTAAATTAGAACAATAATACATGTTTGTTTGGTACAGTGGTTACGTTCTTCAGTGGCAACATGCAACTCTCTGTCTCTCTAGGCTCAGAATGACCGCATAATCTTTTCAAAGACTCATTATTACAGCATGAAACCATGGCAGTGCTTTTCCTATGTTCAGGATACATTCTCTTTCCTAACTAGTTTAACTGTGTTTGTCAAATAGCAATTTGTTTTTGCACCTGGGCGATATGGAAGTAAAATCTGTCCTTCAAAATGGAGAATTATTCTTATTCTCTATTAGATATTGAGTGCTTATAATAACTCTTAAAATGACTAACCCTATTATATGCACTAACTGAAGGCAATGCTATTCCAGGTGAGTGGAACTTTTGAGACTAATTTTAAAACAGTTCATGTCTTTGACATAAACAACCATATTGTTGTTTGGTTTTTTTGCCTTTCAGTGTCATAATAGGGAGTAAAAAATGTACTGAAAGATACAATAATTAACTTGAAGCAGTAAATTATAAAAGAAAGAATCTAAGGCTAGACCTGTGTTTTGGATTAACATTTTCATAGTTGCTTTGTTTAAATTTCTGCCACTTGCATTGAAGTTTATTATCTTGTTACAGCAACTTGCTCCATAGTTGTGTTAAGACACATATTTTTCAAAATTTCTGCAGATGTCTATATAAATAGCATGAAACATATCCTGCAGGCATCCACCCCTGAGATGACTTTTTAAAAGTATGAACTATTTTAGCATACTATAAAATTTGGTTGTTGATATGTGTGTTTTGGTCAGAATGATGCATCCGTCTGACTATACTGCTTTGGTATTACCCTGTAATATTATTCTTGCTTTTGGATGCAATTGTGAATATAATAAATACAGCATACCTATAAATTATAAAAGCATAACTATGTAGGACTTCAATGTGTGCAAAATGCAAGTATTTCTTGTGCGATATATTTTTCACTTCATGGATAAAATACAAAAGATAAACCAGTAGGTCTGCAGTGGTGACAAGTGATTGGAAATGTGGGCCTTCTATTCAACCTGATAATGCACCCAAATAACTGCACTGAACTGTTCTGCTTACATCAGTGAGACAACTAAAGTCAACAAGATTTATCTTGGAGCATATTTTGGTTGCCTACATAATTCAGAGTATCACACCTCCAAAAATTTTCAGTTTCCTAACACCTTGATAGTGTTTGAATTTAATTTCTGTGGGAATAATGCCATCTACTGAATTATCCTGCAGAACATTTTGACATTGACCAAATGATCTCCTTTGTGTGCTGTTGTAGTTGGGTCCTAATTTGTGAAATATAAATAGGGTTTTCAGATTGCTCTGGAGTCCTATTTGCAATTTGTCTTCTTTCTCATAACACCCTCACTGGGTAAACTAACATTTTATTGACTGACAAGACATTGTGCAATTGCTGTGAGTTTGTCACATTGAAAGTAAAAACTTTAGTGTAGTCTCTGTATAAGATAAACGAAAACAGATTCTTTATTTCTGTCTGATAGAAGTCCTAGTAACTTTTTTTTTTTTTTTTTTGTACTTTGTAGACAATTCTACTTAGAATAAAATTAGATACAGGTTAGGCTTTCATTAATGAATCGTTACACTTTCCTCAGCTTTTCATAGGAATGGTATATAGTATTGAGAATAATTGTTACCAGGGTTCAACAGCAGGTGTTCATGTCAGTAGCATCACCTAAAACTGGTATCTGTTTTTCCAGAGGATGCCAGTCTGAAGAGAATTAGTGTTACTTTCATATATATACATTTTAGTAGTTTTGCATGAAAGTCCATCTTCCAAAATGGAAGAAAGGAAATAGAAGGTAAAAAAGAAATAGTACTCATTTCAAGAAGGCCATTGCAAACAAATGAATGAGAGGAAATAATGCAATTACTTTAACACAGAATGTTTTATCTTTCTTAACAAGGTTGAATCACTATTTTCTACTCGTATCTTTTCAAAATAAAATCCTTCTTTATGTGACTTCATTTAAAAGATTAATATAAAAATAAGGAGTTACTGGCACATAACTGCTATATTGCTGTATTGAATTAAACTCATCTAAGGAAACAGTGAAGAAAAAATCTAGTAGTAAGGAAAACAGAAACATGAGACAGAGGAGAGCTGGAGTGATGACATGAGGTTCATAAAAATGGGGCTTCAGAAAAGACATCACAAAACTTATCCTGTAATGGCAAAGTGTGCTGCCAGAGTACCACTGAAGCTGCAAAGTCAGCAGGGACAGCACATGGTAGATGAGTGAGCAAGAAGAAAATGAGTAGCATTGAAAAATTAATAATACGTGCTTGAAAAGAAATTTTTTTACAAGAGACCTACAAGTGAGATATGAATGGAGAACACAGCATCATGCTGGATTTCGATATGAAAGGTAGAGAATTGCATGGTTTTATCACAAGAAGAAATGCTAAGATAAGGGAAAGGTAAATGCAAGCTACCAACAAAATAATTGGTGTTGGACAGTGCCAGATTTTTGTTCATATAATGGAAACTATATATGCTTGCCCAGCAAATGAAAGTTAATTTTCTACAACTACTTTTCCCCATCCCCTGTATCCTTGTGCTGTTTGGGGGGAAGTAGAGAAAATCAGCAGAAAATTAAGCCCAGGAAGAAGGGAGGGTTGGGGAAGGTGTTTTTAAGATTTGGTTTTTGTTTCTCATCATCCTACTTTGATATGATTATTAATTTCCCCAAGTTGAATCTGTTTTGCCTGTGATGGTAATTGCTCAGTGATCCCTGTCCTTATCTCGACCCATGAGATTTTTTGTTACATTTTCTTTCTCCTGTCCTGCTGAGGAGGGTGAGAAATGGAGTGGCTTTGGTGGGCACCTGGCGTACAGCTAAGGTCAACCCACAACAGTATGACAATGTTCTGTAGATAAATGCCAGGAGTCATATCCCTCCAGTGATGAGTAGAGATCAAAACTATAGAAAAAAGTAGGATGCCTCTGAAAGAATAGCAGTGTCCAAAATGTCTCACATGGATATTACTACTAAGCCAGATTTCTTTTTCACTTTTTTTTTCAATAGGGAAGAGACAAACTCTGGAACAAGACTGAATTGGTAACTTCAGTGCTTTTGGTTTGCAAAACTCATCGATTATGGTTCAAAGAACAGGGTTTTAATCCTAAAAGGCTTCAGACGTTTTCTAAAAGCAGCTTCACTAGAATATTTCTAGGACAGAAAAACAATTTTTAAGTACTGCCTGTGTCAGCCCTTTCAATGCACTGAGCAGGTGCTTCTTGGCCTCTTTGTTCTTTGTGGTGAATTTTCATAGTCCTTTGCTCATTCTGTCCTCCTTGGTAGCCAGAGGTGAAAAGATAATATTTTAACCATTATTTTTTTCCATTCAAACTCTGTTCCCTAATACGATTCCATTCATATTGCATCCATTTATGTTCTCTAATGTTTCATTCTCAGCAGTCAGAATTAGTTTTGTGACCATTGGCCATCCAATATCCATTAGTCCCTGAGAGGAAATATAAAAAGCACATGGGAGGCATTGATGGTGAGAGCACCTACATAGAGAATATCTCCATTGCAGACTGATCTGTGCTAATTAGTACGGGGATCAGAATTTTCCAGTTAGCCTAACCTGAGTATAAGTATTCCCAGAGCAAAGCCTTCTGTGTGCTGTTGTCCCCAGATCAGGGTACGGGTGTTCCCAGGGGAGCAAAGCCCTGCTGCTTTGCGCTGTAGTGCTCTGGAATTTGTTCCTAGGAAGATGAATTAGCTGTGAGAATATCTTGACTTTTGAAAGGATTTTTAGGACAGTGTGTATTCACCACATCTCTTTTGCATCTGAACACAGGGTCTAGACAAAACTAAAGGACAGAATAGGCTTTAATTCATACATATAGCTGGAAGTCAGTGTGCCTGGGGTCAAATAAGCATGTACTGAAGTTGTTAAGAGGTAAAAATAAGGGTTGAGTAAAAAAAGCTTTGAAGACTAAAACCTAAGTCTAGTGGATAAATATTCTTAGTTACGTGCTTCACAACTTAGTTCTAGTCAGAACTATTAAAAGAACAAGTACAACAATCAGAAATATGACCAAGTAAACATATAATAATCATTTTATTGCCGTATGCAACTGAAGGTTATGGAGACCCTAATGAGTGATGTTAATACTGTTTTTATTTGTACATTTATAATAGGAGGGAAAGTTAAGCGTAGTATCTAGTTTAAATTTATAGCTATTTGGAGCAGAAACAAATATGATAATTCTGATAGGCTAATTTATTGGCTGGTGAGGCGTTATAATAAGTTGACAATAAGAGTACTAAATCCTTTTGGGGTAACGTATTTGCTTTCAGAAGCTAGACAGAATAATACATTAATCTTATATCTTCAAATGAAACTGCAGAATCACAGAATGGTTGAGGTTCAAAGGGACCTCTAGAGGTCACTTGGTCAAACCCCTTGCTTCTCAAGCAGGGCCTCATAGACCGGGTTGCCCAGGATCACGTCCAGATGTCTTTTGAAGGACTGTCCAGACAGTCTCCAAGAAGGGAGACTCCACAATCTCCATGGGCAGCCTGTGCCAGTGCTCAGTTAGCCTCAGTAACAAAGTGTTTGCTGATATTCAGAAGGAATCTACTGTGTTTCAGTTCATACCCATTGCTTCTGATCCTGGCTCTGGGCACCAGTGAAAAGAGCCTTGCTCAGTACTCTTTGTGCCATCCCTTCAGGTATTTACGCACATTGGTAAGATCCCTCCTGAGCCTTGCCTTCTCCAGGCTGAACCATCCCAGCTCTTCCAGCCTTTCCTCATATGTGAGATGCTCCAGTCCATCGCCTTCATGGCCCTTTGCTGGACTCTCTCCAGTATGTCCATGTCCCTTCTGTACTGAAGAGCCCAGAACTGGACCCAGCACTCCAGATGTGGCTTCACCAATGCTGAATAAAAGGGAAAGATCACCTCCCTCAACACCTGCTGGCAACACTCTTATTCATGTAGCCCACGACACCATCAGCCTTTGCCACCAGGGCATATTACCGATTCATGTTCAACTTGGGTGTCCAAAAGGACCCCTAGTCCTTCTCTGCTAAGTTGTTTTCCAGCTTGGCATCCCCTAGCATATACTAGTGTATGGGGTGGTTCCTTCTCAGGTACAGGACTCCACACTTTCCTTTGCTGAACTTCATGTGGTTCTCAACCCATTTCTTCCCTCTGTTCAGATCCCTCTGGATGGCAGCATGACCTTTTGTCTTATCAGCCAGTTTTGCTATCAGCACAAATATAGTTCATAAAATGACATATACTAACTGAAGAGAATGATTGTAAGTTCAGGCAGCATACTTCTTATGACTTGCTGAGAAGGGTAAAGTGTAAGGGCTTTCTTCTTATAATGATGAATGAGGTCAGTAATCATACAATTAAATGCTTTCACTTATAGTAGAATAGGGTATTATAGCCATGAGAAAAATTCCTGTTTAACTGGAGCCAATATTAGGCATAACTTTTGTCAGAATCAGGAGTTGTCCATCTGAAGAAATATGAGCAGAAATGAAGGAAGAAATAATACATGTGTAATGGAAAAAATGACATTGGTAAAAATTGCCCGAAAGGCCTCTTGATAATGAAGAAAAAATGAGATTTGCTATCATGAAAAGAAATACCAGATAGGAACTGCTAGTTATTATGAGAAAATACTATTGAAACTAAAAGCTGGTGAGATGGTGGAAATATTGGCAGCACAGTGCTTTTAATGCCGAAGGCAACAACTTCTAATCTGACTGCTTACCTTTTTTAAAAAAAAGAGAAGCAAAACTGCCATGTTCCTACAGCTTCCTTGCAAAGTGCCATTTAATATAATACAGGTAACTTCTGCAGTTCACAGTGGAGGTATTAAACATTCTCAGAAATCTGCACATGGCTTAAGATCCAGTTTGAAATTGGCATGTTTGGTAACAGAAGGATTGCTGAGAGGCTTCTGTGCTTGACATGGACATGAATGGCTCTAGGCAGCAGCTCCTATTCCCAAGCCCCTGTATGTTTGGGCAGACAGACTCCTAATGTGGGTATGAATCTCTTCTCTTTAAATAGCAGTCAGACAGAAGACTTAATTATAAAGATTATGTCTTTGGGATATTTGCAAAGTAATTAAAAATGGGAAAGTTCTTTGCAAGCAAATGTCCAGCTAGTTTAGGATTCAAATTGACATTAGAAGGCAATGCAATTGAAGTCTAACATAGATATGAAATTTGCTACCAAACCCTGACTCTTATCTTCAGTATTTAATTTTATTCATGGTTCTGCAGTTAGGTACAGTATAAACAAGAGTTGAAGTTAAGTATATATTTTTGCAAATGTGAATTACTTGTGGATTTATACAGTAAGCAAACCTTACAACAGCTTAAAGTAAGATGAAGTGACTTATGAAAATTTTATTTTTCCCTAACTAAAATTGCATTTAAGAAAAACATGGTTTAAGGCAGGGCAGTTCAAACATGTATTTTCTGAAAATGATATATGGTGAATTTCTTTGGAGTCACTAGTCATTAACAGGTGTGTAAAATGTCACATTCTTATTTTCTGGACCAAAGCAAAGCACTTTTTGCACATACTTTCTCAGTTAAGAGAAAAAGAAAACAGTGGGTCTTGCTAGTTGTCCTAGTCCACCTGAGAACGTGACATCATCAGATCGAGATGAGGGAAAAAGGGAAAAAAAAGTGGAAAGTAGGAGTGAAGAAAATGTCTGGAAAGAAGAGAGCTCATGTCAATTACTAATTCTAAGCTTTACCTTAGTCTGCAAAATTCACAGTAGAATACATACCACATTACACATTCCATGTAGCTTATATATTGTATACATTATTACATGCAGCATCATAATGTAATATTTATTATATAAACAAAAGAGTGAAAATAGAAATCTATTTACACAGGTTAGATTTTATTGTGGGGTTTATAGATATATATAAAAACAAACACTAGAAAGTTTCTTCAAGTGCAAATGGGCTGTATTTCTTAAGTGATTCTTCATATCCTATGACAGTTTATGGATTTTTCTTTACATATAAATCCTTTTTTGTTTGTATTTTTGTTTTTTCATGAAGTTAGCATCGTGATCCTTGAAATTTACCTAAGTTGTAACTTTAATATTTACATTTCACGACATTAGTGACTGAACATGGTTCAAGACGGTATGTTCTTGTTCTTAACCCATCACTGCTGAATTCAAGAAGTCTGCATTTTGTGCAGAAGTGATTGACAATGGAGAAAGGTCATCACAAAGGTTTAGAGAGGGAAGGGTGTTAATATAATTGGCCTCTAAATGGGCACATATTTTGGAATATTAAAACAAAAACCTGAAGTCTTTAGGAGTCAGTCTCTGGAACCTTTTAAGGTTTAAGATATCAATATAGGTGGTCTTCGCCTAAGTAGGAAACAGTATTTCTATTTCTCTAACTTGCTTCTGACTTCTATGTAATATTGTTTAAAGAAAGGGTCAAAAAGAAGTATTTGTAACAATAAAATCTAGAATGATGCTAAGAAGCCTCTGTCAAGCCCTAATAGACAAATACTCTCAGTGGCTCATTTTTAAAAAATCCAAACAGTGGAACCCTAGTTGGTTTTTATGCAGAAATCTCTTGGTAAGATTTCTTTGCATGAATCTTGGGTATATGTTTTCATGTAATTAATTTAACCTTGAAGAGGCAAACCCACATTTTTTGTTGTTGGGTTTTTGGTTTTAATTGCTTCTGGTGATGGTTCTTCACTGTTAAATCAGCAAGCCACAAAATCTCAGAGAAAGAGAACAAAGCTAGCCAGTGCTTGCCGGTTATGTTTTATATTGCTGAATAATGCAGTGGTTTCCAAAGGGGTAAAGATCTGTGTCTTTAAATAAAGGTAGTTTGAAACCAAGAAGATTTCACTGTGGGTTTTGTAGCTATTAAATACCCTATAGTGAGTACTGTTATGTAATCCTTTAAAAATCACCATTTGTGGCTAGCTGGTTTTCCCTAGGGGGGCATAGATAAACAGGTTTCTGTAATGCTTTCATGCAGGAAAAACAGATAATCTCCAGCTATAAAGCCAAGAAAACTTTTTTCTTTTAATCACTAGAGGGATAATGTCTGGGAAGCTTCACCCATCTGATTGTACAGTTGTTCTTCAGAAGCCCATCAATTCTAAATAACCAGTCTGTATACAATGGTCTTTCGTAAAGTACATGTTTTGAAAATTGTTTCAACATACTAATGAACCCAATACTGTGTCAGCTGGAGTTCATAGTACTCGTGAATATCAGTAGGAAGAAATCCGAGCTACTCATTAAGCATTTTAATCTTTTTTTTTAAAGCAAGCTCTGAGTAGCGTATTCGTGAAATATATCAGATACCATTCTGTATCAAGCATAAAACTCCTCTGTAAAGGAAGAAAATACCTTTCTGGTCCATCATGTCTGTCTGGTCAGTCTTGTAAGAGTACCTGTGCAAAACCTATGCCCTACTTCAGCCTTTTATGCATCAGCAGACTTGAAAGTAGCTGAAAAGATACGGTCATGTAACATAAGGCATGGAAACTGAAACTTCCATGGAGTGTCTTGCTGCCATTTCCAAATACATATATTTGAATTTCATACAAGAAAATGGTATGATCTTGAATTTTTGGAAACTGATTTATTGAAACCTTTTACGCAAGTTATTTTGGGGAAAAAATATTCAATCTAAATAAAGGATAAATAAGCAGATACTTTTGATCAAATAATAAAACTCTAGCAGGGAATGAGAAAAAGAAGCATGCTAACTGTTGTTCTTCTAGTTTAAAATATACTTCCCTAGATCATGCTTGTTGCATTCTGAAGTGGAAGGATGACAACTTTTCTGCAGCTATTACTTGCTGATGTTACTTAACACTGCCTATCCAGACCATACTGTCAAAGGGAAAAAGAGATATTCTTGCCAACTGTACAGCTGGATTGTCAGACTGTGTGTATGACAATTCCGCTACATAAATGTATATTTATATTATGCTAATGTCTCTCTGTTGATTTTGATTTTTTTTTAATGTCCAGCTCATTATGACTCTATCGGTTTTATTTGTAGTTGTTTTCTTCTCCCTAAATACCAGTTTTACCCCTTCTTTTGATTAATACATCATAGTTGTCTCCTTTTTACTGCATTCTTCCTTTTCAATTTCAAAGGAGAAAATGATACTGAGGGATAATCAACTCTGTCCGGTTTTGCTAGTGGAGAGCATGAAGGAGCAGAAATGGGATAAATCTTTTTCTCCTTCAGTGTAAAGCAGAGGTTACCCTGAAGCTGAACAGAGCTCATCCTTGAAACCACACAGAAAATATTGTATTTTTGATGTTGGGAACTCAGGGGAAATATAGGCTCATACTGTGCCAAATAGTTCTTCCAGAAAATACTTCCTTTTTTTTTTTTTTTAATGTATTTCCATCTGGGTTAGAAATAGTGGAAAACTGAGGTTTACCTTTATATTTATACTAATGTGCTTACCTCTAAATGCTGTACTTGAAACAGTTATGTTTCTGAGGTCATAAAGAAAATAAATTAATGTTAATATTTGTCATTTTGGAGTTGGTAGCGCTTTCTGATCCTTTATTCTGCATCTAAGCTTAAAATCTACTCATTTTCATACTTCCATACTTGATAAATAATTAGTTTTATTCCTCCTACAGTAACTGTTCTTGTTTCAGTGTAATATAATTTGCTTTTTGGACTATATGTAAGTAATAAATGATATGTGAAACAGATAATAGCAACTAGGTTGTTATTTATCTCTCACTGTTACTACTAGTGTGCATTTTAAGAACAGTATATAAAATTCGTAACAGCCAAAAATCAGAAGTAGTCTTTCAGATCGAATTTCCACCTTGCTTTCTCAAAAAGGTTTTGTGAGTGGAAGCAATTATAAATACTTACAGGTCCACTGTGTCACTCTTCTCTAGGTTCCACACATGCCCCAAACAGAGTTTGAGTGTGTATAAGCTGCTGGAACAATAGTGTAGAGCTGTGTATATGTTATAGGAACCAAATCTTAGTGGTATCTTACTGGTGGCTGGGTCTCTCAATTGAACCTCACCTAGATTTTGTCTTGGGTCTGGGAGAAGAGTGAGTTTCCTTGGACAGAAGCTAAGAGTGAACTAACGTGCATGCAATATGTTTGATAATGGAACTGAGATTTGGGAGAGAACAGAAATAAAAAGCAATTTGATAGTGTACGTATAAACAGAATATACCTTTTAGATGCATAAAAAGTTGTTCTCCGTATTTACCTGTTCTTTTAAAGGTAAGAAGGCAGAAGCTGGTTGTTTGAAATCCAAGAAGAATTACTAGAACTAGATGTAGCTATTCTCTACATGGTTGAAGATTTTGTGCCTCTGAAGTACTCGAACAGGGACTGTGGCAGATGCTATTAGATGAAAAAAAAATTACTGTAGAAGTACATTATGGACACATCATGAAGATGTACTCACGAATTTTAGTCTTGTGAAAAGTCATTAACTTAAACTTATTCCACCACCCCCTCACTGGGAAGGTTTTAAGATCTTTTCAGCAAATTAGTCTGGGGTTTTTTCCCCCCTCAGTGATTAATCAGATGCTTAAATATTTTCCATTAAAAAATTAAGAACTCTTGTCTTATTCCTGGTTTTTTTAATGACATAGCAAGTATAAGATGCCTTCATGAAATGACTAAAAGTAGAATTCCATATAGCCAGTATATTTAGGGTGGAATTTACTTTTGACATATTTAGACCTTTAACATATGGCCGTATGTGAAACTTTCATCCCAGTTACTGACTTAAATGGTGTCCAAAGCATATCTCAGTGTTGATTCATCTTTTACTTTAAAAGTAATCTTCCAGTCATAAACTGAAGCAGGGAAAACGTCTACTAAATCCACAAACTGCCTTTTTCAAAACCATTTGGTAAAGTTTCAGGGTCGGTTGTTTTCATTTTCACTGTTAAGAATTCAATTTCAGAAGACTGAAGCTCTCCTTGGAGCTATTTAAAAGATTGTCTGAAGTCTTTTGTGTTTCTAGTAAACCTGTGTCTTATTTTTCCCTTGTATGACTGTTTTGCTTTCCAGATGTATTTATTTTTGTTAGGTCCATGTTGTAAATCAACTTGTTTCAGGAGTAGCTGTCATTATTTGTGGGCAGAATGTTTCACTTCAGACAACTGCTTTATTCCCTGTTGACTATTGTATTATTGGGCTTCCTGGGTTGTTTGCTGTGGTTTGTTTTTTTTAATAAGTATGTAATATTTAGGTCCCATCTGTTCATCTTTTCACCTGTTATTGTCCCCTATCAACTTCTACCTTTCTGCCAGACCTCATACTCTCTATTAATCCATTGTAACTGTCAGCATGACTACTTGAATGAAATACCTTTATTCTGTCAGTCTTGTAAACTGTTCTTTCTCACAGTGATTAACTTCTCTTCAATACTTTACAAATATTAGGTGTTTATCAAAATTAATCAATTTTTCTACCTTGAGCTCTTCAGAGACCTGCTAGAAGAATTTTGGTGATTTTATACTGCACAACCACAATACAGTTTCTCTTCTTTGATGATATTTTGTTTAGTAACACACATTTTTCCTCAAGTGTTGTTTCTTCCATTGCAGTAAAAAGGATATTGCCAGCAGTGGCTAATTCTCGCAGTAAAGTCACAGTGACTAGGTCACTAGGTCTTGAATAGTGAACCTGTTACAAAAAATTGAAAATTTAGAAGCAAATGGTTAAGTAGCATACTTGTGATGTTTTCCTGAAACACGCTGAAAAGTTAGAAATCAATATTAATCCCACTACTTCCACCAGCTTCAGGGACTAAATACATTGCAGAACTAGTAAAAACCATTTTGTGATTGAACTAGAGTATCTGAAGGTGAGTGAATATAATTACTGTATTTCTCTATAAAGTGTTACTGTGAAGAAACACCATGGCATATAGCACCATATACGGGAGGAAAGGAAAAGCAAACTGCTTAACTTCAATGACCCAAGTAAAAGGTTAATTACAAAGGGATTAAATTTCTGTTTCCAAACAAAGACATTTCAAGGAGTAGGCGATAAGTTCTTCCATGGGCTATTCTGATTGTATGGGATGTTATCTGATAAGTGCAAGGAAGAGAATGTTTTGATTTAGTTTGTTTAATGCTCTTTCTTCAGTAGCCTGGGAAATGATGAAAGTCATTATAAAGGGAGACTGTATTTATATGTAGGTATGAATTTGTCCTTGTGCAGATCAGCCACTGGAATTTCATCCAGAGTTTGTATCTTTCTACTTTTAAATACACCCATAGAATGGTTGGGATTCAAAGCATGTTTATTAGCCATGGACTGTGGAATCTGGGATGGGGAAAGGGGGTCATATTTTGGTGGGTCCAGCTGGAGCTGAGCTGAGCCTTCCTTTGCTGGAAATCGCTCCACTTACCGTTAGACGCAATATTTTTCCAGCAGCTCATATTCTTCCCTTTCACTTAGCAGTCTGTGAGGGCAATTGGCCAAGCTGTATGTTTGCATTATTTGTTTATGCTGAACTCTCAGATCAATTGATTGCTTTAATTTTGCCCCACTGATATGTTACAACATATTTAATACTTTGTTACTCTGGATTATCTTTTACAATTCCTTTTCAGTAAATCCATCTAATATCTAGTTTGACCATGTCAGCCAAACCTTCTAAGTACAGCAGCTTTCCTGCCTCCTTGGTGCTGCAAAAACTGTATGGGGTTTTCACTAGTATGCATAGAACAAGAAAATTAAGATATATGTCACAATCATCCCTTCCTTTAGCCTGAGAACATAAGCTTACCATAGGGGCACTGTAGAAAGCTCTGAATATGATCAGAGCTTCACAGCTCAGGCTCGCTCTCCTTGTTGATAAATGTCCCTACATCCATCCTGTTGATCAGCATCACTAACTGAAAGCAAACTAGCAATGAATGGTGAAGAATTTTTAATTCAGGCATAAGCTGGGTTATCTCACTTTCTCATACTGCATAGCACAGCGGTAGGACCTAGCCGTCATTTAATGTGTATTACTACATATTGCTTTAGCTCTTTCTACCCATAATCTCCGTCTTTCCCCGAGGTGCCCGCCCGCGGCTGAGGGGCTCAGCTCTGCCCTGCGGTGGGGCCGTTGGAGCCGACTGGGACCAGCTTTGTGCAGCACCGGGCAGCATCGGCCACTCCTCACAGGGGACGCCCGGGCAGCACCTCACTGCTGCTGACACGTTTTCAGGTAAGCCCAGTACAAATGAATAATTTTACTTAAAAATACAAGTCCTATTTTATCCTATTTTCTCTGTGAGACAGAGAAAAGGGTAGTGTGTTGTTTATATACTGCTATGTAACCTGTTGTTAACTAAATGCATTATCATGCATAACAGCTATGCTATTCCCAAATGTGCAGTGAGATGGTTCTCCAGGTGTCACTACTATAAAGTGTAAAGCTAGAGAACAGTATAGCTATAGATGACAGCAATAGATATAAGTTATCTTGATCTGCTCATTTTGCATTTGAGGATTTACCAGATAGAAGTCTCAGAAGTCTAATTGTTTCTAAAAATTATCTGCTGATGTGAGTACAATCATTAGCTGATATTCAAGTATCCCTGATCCTCTTCAATATCAAAATATCTGCTTTGCATTTTTGATTAAATTGGCTTGTCTAGCTTCATTTTTCAGCTGTTAGTTCTTAATATAACTCTTTTGTACCAACTCTGCTATAAAACTTCTATTCCCTTGGAGGTATTCCCCACTTGTAAACAAATTATCTTTTTAATCTTTCTGACATGTTAAATAGATTGAGCTCCTGAAAGACTATAAAGCATGTTCTTCAGTCCTTCAGTTATTCTTTTTACTATGATCTTGCTCTAGGCTGTCAGCAAACTTTGCAAAATTATCCTGTCATACACAGAGATTCCTTTGTAATAACTTCTTGATTGAGTTTGATGCTTCTTAATGTTTAAATATTTAAGCTAAGGGCAGATAGTCAAACTTGAGGTACTTTATGCGACGAATATTTTTGTTTTATGAGCAGTGTTTCATGGTTGTCTTCTAAATAACCATCTGTGATATGGGGGGGTTGTTGGGGTTTTTGCTTGTTTGGGGATTTTTGTGTTTTGGATTTTTTTTGTGGTTGATTGGTTGGATGATTGGTTGTTTTTTCAATCTGCTGCTATGAAATGATGAAGGAAGTGTAAAAAACAACCAAAAAAACCCCACAACACACCCTCAGCCTCCCCCCAGCCTCCTCACCAAAAAGCCCTCCATATCAACAGATTTGCCTGCTGGCATCATCTGTTATAAAAACAAATAAAACTTCCTTGGCCATGTTGTGCTCTCTCAGCTCTCCAGTGCACCTTGAATAGTCTCCTAAAGACTACACAGAATGGGACATTATGTACAAAGCATTTCTTGCAAAGCATAATCACTTTTTAAGAAGAAATGTCCTTTAGAGAAATGAAAAAAAAAAAAAAAATAAAGCAGGCAGAGATAAGGTTAGGCTTTTCAAAGACTTTTAAACAAATCATGCTGAGCATCACTTCAGTGGCAGAAAGTGTTAAAAAAGGCATTTGAGTTTTATTTGATGCCCTTTCATCCACTGATTTCCAGTACACAAAAATAAATTGCAAAAATTTAAAAGTGGGTAAATTGGATAGTACCCTTGAGTTTGAACAGATTTTGTTTGGTTGCTTTTGGGGTTAGGATGTGAGGTTTTGGTTGTTTGTTGTTGTTGGGGGTGTGGATTTTGATGTTTGGGAGAAGGGGTTGAAAAATCAGACTGAATGATGGCAGCCTCTCGCTGTTCTGTGAGAGTGGATACTGGTTGGGTGGCTTTCTGTAATCAGGAAACTGCACAGAAGGATACCACTGTACAAATGCCTCTTTTTAGAAGTGCGATTTGTCCTTGCTGAGCTACTTTGACACTAACGATACCCATTTGTTGGGTTAAGGTACAGAGAAAAGAAAGAATACTTGAGAGAAGAATTCCAGAATGCAGAAATGACACTAGCAAATCCATTTTGTGACAAGACACACTGCATTGAATGTTCTTTTCTTGGTTTTAGGATGTGATGTTCCTCCTTTTTTAGAACAGCTCAAAGCTCTGAGGTTCACTGAAGACAGTTACAACAGAAAAAAAATTTTAACTCACCATCCAAAACATAAACCTACCTCCCAGATGAAAACACACAAGACGTGGCATAGGGAAGATACAGTCATTGGGAAACATCAGTATGAATGCTGTTAAATTCAAGTATCTGAAGTAGACGTCTGGTATATAACTTCATTACTTGGTAGCTTACATCTTAAAATCCCTGACAATTTTGTGGAAAGGACAATAAAAATTAGTAAGGGCAAGAATTTCAAAGATACTCAAGCCTGTGGTGATTTAACTAAAGACTTAAATTTTTTGATAACACCTCAGAGCTTGGCTTTTGTTGAATTCGATGGTAGGTTAAACTTGCAGGCTTTTCTCAAAATATTACTATATACCTATTTCATCAAAAGTGCTTAACCACTTTTAGAATCTGCCCCCATGCTGTTTCTCCTTTTTAAACTATTTAGTAATAATACCAGTAAATATAGCCTGTACTGCTATAATGAAAATTCATAATAGCAGTACATTGTTGCACATATAAATAAAAGCTTTTTTTTCTATGAAAGTTTCTGGTATGTAATGATGAATCTGATTTATCATCAGATAAATTGCAGATTGGAAAAACGAGGGTGAATTACCCAGCCAAATTGCTACTGGCATTTGAGGTTTTTTTTTGGTCAGTTACTTACAGCTAAAACCACTTTCAAAATGGAGATAGGAAAATTGCATGAAATGTGGTAGTTACACTTCCTTCAGCGGATTATGTTCTGAACTGGTTTGGATATTGCTCCCCCTGTATGGTTTGGGAAGGCTTGATAAACTGTTGTTCACTGAATGCATTACTGTAGGCCTGTAATATTTTCAAAATTATTGGGTTACTTTCACAAGCAGGAGTTTGGAGATTGGACATCCAGTCATGTGCAATCCATTTTGAATTTGTAGTGATCTATGTTCTGCTTACTATAAATGGGACTATAGGAGGCTTCTGTACACAATAATAAAGGAAAGAAAATACATCCCTGGCAGAAAAGCACTGCTTGCAATAAACTCCTATTCCTCCCCCAGAAAAACCAAGAAGGTAAATCATTCAACCCTGTCATAACCCAAAAGCACTGATATAGTCAGAGACCATTTTATAAGTTGTTTATGTTGGGGAATACCTTCTCTGAAATGTGGTGATGTGCAGGGCACATCTGAGTTATTACTTATTTATATTTAAGACTGTTGATCATGGAAGCGTCAATATAAATCTTTTATTTTTTGAGGCTTTATGTAAGTTTAATATGGTTAATACAATTGTCTGCATATCCCAGGCCAGTAAAATGCTTAAGCATATTCCAAGTATTCAGCAAGTCAGTGAATTCAAAGTACCGCTACTCTGTATCAGTTTTCTGTGATCAGAAGTATTGTCCTTTGTCTTGGTAAGAAGTAGATACTGCAGGGATGGATGGGAATATGGGGACTTGGAGCTTTCACATTTTCAGAATTTAAACAGCATCACTGAATTTAAATGACTTGCTGGTGAGCATCGTGATAAGCGTATTTCTATATGTAGGTTTTTTAGATTTTTTTTACAGCCAAATTCTGCTTTAATGCTTGTCAAGCATCCCTGAAAACATTAATACATTTTTAGGGCTTTAAAAAAGCATATCATCACTTCTTTTAACATGTATATTCCTGGTATAAATTGTGCAATTAGAACTTTCTTAGAAGACGTTGGAAATGTGCAGTTGCATGCCTACTCCTAACACATCAGTAAAGTTTTGAAAGAATTCAAAAATGCAGAAATATTTTGTAAATCAAAAGTTACTTTGCATACATACCTGAAATGCAGTACTACACTGGACATCTGTAGAGGCACAACCTGTTCTTTTGAAATACAGAATCAGACAAGTTGTTCTGAAAGCTTGTGCACCTTTTTTTTCATTATTTTCAAGCTCTTTCTTTATCATCATAGTAGGCAAATAAGTTTGTTCTCTATTAAAACACTGAGAATCTGGACTTAAATTCTCTGTACAGCTTTTCCAGAAAGACAGACTCTTACTCTTTTGTTCAGTGAGATGATTATATGACTGTATTTCATAGAAAACAACAGAAAAAACTTCTTAAGGAAAATACAAACCATCAGGTCTTTCCTCTAAACTTCTAAAGCATATTTTGAAGGATGGCCTAGTAAGTGCTTCCTCAAACATGTTTGTCCAATGATATAGATGGAAACTGGAAAGTACATCTGTGGCATTTATAATAGAATCAGAATGAAATTAGCATATATTTCATTTGTTTTCTTTTTAGGTGAGCAAGGAAATAGCAAAATTAGTGGAACTCATTTCCTCAGTGAGGGAGTGCATCTGGATTTTGATTGGGGAGCACAGACAAGAGTTGTATATTTTTTTTAATATTTTTCATGAAGTCCTGCTGA
>NW_009940426.1:57070-57716 GCF_000696875.1 Nestor notabilis | reverse complement strand
GGCATGTCCATGTGAATTTCCTCTTTAGCCATATCAAGGGGGATCCTGCTGCCATTGCTTCAGAGGCAGACACCTCACCCTGCAAATCTTCCATTGAAAATGGAAAGAAGTATAAAGCAACCTTTAAGGAATATCAGGCAGTACTTTAGATGTTAAGAATGAGTTAATTTCTCTAACAGTACTGCATTCAGTTATTTACTTTTACTAAAATAAGCAATAACAAAACCTGTTTCTTGTGAGTAAAATTAAAAAAGGGGGGTGGTGAGGTGATGGTGAGAGAACCCAAAGCCTGATTTCTGAGGTTTCTAATGCTGCTTATTTCTAATTCATTGTGGTGTTTCATTATAGACATGCCACTTACTTTTTCTATGTCTTTTTCACACTAAACATATTTTGATACTTTGTATTCAAACTTCAGTGATATTAACAATCTGTATTTCACAGCCAGAAGTATTTGTCTTATACACCAAACAATTACCCCCTCTCACACATGCTTACATTTTTTGAATTGCAACGATACGGTAAAAGATGAATTCATAAGGATTACTTTGTAGAACTTCCTATTTGAACTCTGAACTCCTGGAATCGGTGCTGCATTCCATATTTGAAAGGAAATATGTAATACCATTACCTAACACTATCTAGC
>NW_009940426.1:0-57039 GCF_000696875.1 Nestor notabilis | reverse complement strand
CTTTCCCATAAACTTTTTCTACATGCATACACAAATTGCATTGACTTTTACTAAATCTCCTTCTAAATTGACTTTGTTGAATTGGTACAACCCTCGTTCTCCTGAATTAGAGTTCCTTAATTTAGCTTGTT
This sequence comes from Nestor notabilis, assembly GCF_000696875.1. NCBI lineage: Eukaryota > Metazoa > Chordata > Aves > Psittaciformes > Psittacidae > Nestor > Nestor notabilis. The sequence continues at coordinate 56,908 of NW_009940426.1, read as the reverse complement.
AGAGAATTAAGCTAAATCAATATAATTCACTTATGCTGATTTAAGCATGTTAAATTGATGCAATTCCCTGGTGTGTATTTTTTTCCACTAAAGAACTGTATTTTAGGGAAATTCATGTCATTTTTATGCGTTCCAGTCTTAAAATTATTTCTTTTACTTTTTGCTGGAAGAAATCCAGCTGCAGTGGGGAGTTGCCTTAAAATAAAGTAGGAAAGAGAAAAAGACAACATGAACTATATTCATGTTCAACTGTGTAAAACAAGCCACTTTGTTAGGACTAGTATCCAGTATTAGCCCATGTCAATCTTGACTTAGAATTTCTCAGACAAGCTGCCCCCTCCTCACCCTCCCAAAAGAACCCAACAACTTGCAGAATGTCAGAACTCTTAATCTAAGTCCATTTTAGAAATTAATATAATTCTTGTTTGCTGATGTTAGATTTTGTTGTGGATTACACATGGAAGAGGCACTTACTGGAATTGTCTAGAATTTTGTCATGAGATAAAATCATATGAAGGTATTCCATGCTTCATGATAGGATAATGTGTTTCGATAGTATATGAAAAATTAAACTTAATAAACTTAGCTTTTTCAGTGAAACCTAACCAATGATCATCCTAATTTCTTCACTACCTGTCACAGTTCTATTAAGGAGTTGGAACACTATCTAAATTTATGCTCTTAGATTGCCTTGCAGGATGGCAGAATTGAAATAAGCAAGACAAATTGCCTTTGAAATCATACTGATTTTCTTATTTCTGGGGTTTCGATTAGGAAAAGTATTCTTGGCCAGCAAAAATGGAAGATTTAAAACAACCTATGTGGCTTTGGTTCATCTGGGAATTTTGTCAATCACAAGACTTGTTCTGAATAGCTGCATGGAATACATGCTCAAAACTTCTATGTCAAATGTAAAACAACTCTTTTCATAGACGGATATGTATATATTTTTCTAATGAATTAATTTTAAGAATAATTAGATTAAAAATAATAATTCAACAGAAAATTTAAGTCAACTCAAATTTTTGGCCTCTCCTTCATGCTAAAATTAAGAAAAATAGGAAATTATTTCATGGACTAGAACATAATGGTTTGTGCTTAACTGTTTCAATTTCTTTAGTGTACTTTTGATGGTTAACTTTGGAATATTATTTATGGTTTCCTCCAGCTTCAGCAGCCTATTGCAGAACAAATTTGCAGGGAAAAAGATATCTGTCTCTCGCATTTGAATGTCTGTAATCTATAACAGCATTTTAAAATGAAGAGACATTTCCTGTTTCGTCCCTACTAATGGCTAGCTAAAAAGTAAATTGAATTTTTAAGCTAGTGAATTGTGGGGGACACACAACTCATTTGTAGTACTAAATAAGTATCAGTTCAGAGCTCTGGGATGGCTCTGTGGAAAAATGATACTGTTAGGAATGTATGGCAGGATCTACACATCACTTAAGGGGCAATGAGGCATTGATCTGGTTGATCTCAACAATTGGAAAGAAATTGTTCATGTTAGTGATTGCATGCTATATGTTATACAATACAATAAAATATTTTTATATTATTTAACTGAAAGAACTCCCCTGTTATTAATTTCTATGTTCATTTTATTTCTGATACCAAATTTAATTACGTTGTGCATGTTTCTATTACTTCCAAAAAGAATTCAGTGTCAAACAATCCACTTGGTATCTCCATTCCTAAAATAAGGTAAAATCATCTTACCTGAACTATGCAGCATTGGTAGTACACGGTGACATGTCACTTATAGATCCTCACAGAGGAAAGACAGTCAGCATTCAGGACTTACTGTGCAAATTTGTTGTTTGGCAGCACAAGCACATCTTCAAAATAAAAAACCATCACAGAAAGAAACATCCCAAACTAAACAAAACAAACCAAGCAAGGGAACCTGCTGAGCAAATAGTATTCAATTTTGTTATAAAGCACTGCTGCTTTCTATTTGGCTGAACCTATCTCCTCTTTGTATTTTTTTCTAAATATTGAAGGTATAGATGCGACTGTTCCAGGCATAATACAATAACATTCCTGGAGTTTTTTTGCTCTACACTGACATTTAGATCATTAAAGCTGCTTTAATGGATGCTTCCCAGTGGGCAAATCTGTTGTACTTGAAAACTGTGGTCATAGTGCTTCTACAGTACCATCCTGTATTATTACCATTTGTCATGTTTAGATACTTCAGTGGAGAATGAATTGCAATTATAGTGAATTTTTTTTCCTAAGAACGAATATATTTACTCTCCATTTAAGTGTCAGACTCCCTTTAAGTAACCTTCCCTTGGAGAAATTCCTTTCAGCTTATAAACAGAAAATAATGTTCTTTCTCAGTACTTCTGGGAAGATGTAAAAAACCCTTCACCTTGTGGTATCAATCTGAAAGAATGCATTCTGAAGTCAAAGGAAAGGCATAGGACTCATTCTTGAATAGCTAGAAAGATTCTTTAGAAACTTAAATTCCCTTTAGTTGAGATTCTGTGATTCTATTTAGGTTTAGTAGTCTGATCTGTGTAAGTGCCATGAATAGACCAAGCAAGTTGGGATGACTCTCTGGTTAATTACCTGCAGTTTCCAGAAGTTTTTTTTTTTACAAGTTAAGCGTAGGGTGTTTTGCCAAGACTAGTATAACACTGGACATACTTGGCCTATCTTGGCAGTTCAGAATTTCTGATTTGCTTTTGCTGCTTGAACATAAAGCAGACTTGGCTGCGAGCTCTCCATCTTGAAGTGACTGTGAGCTCCTTTCCATCCTAATGGAATACCTAGTCTTTACTACAGGTAAGTTGCTTTGTTTGGCCACAGCCTTTACACTCTCCCTGCAGTCTGAAGGACCCCTTAAATTGCAGCATTTCATTGTTGTCTCATGCATTTATGCCATACCTCACAGCTGATGCATTCTGTAAACTCCATGTTGTCGTGGAGCATGCTTCCCCTCCATCCCAAGAATATATAAGATAGCCATTCGCTGGCTGTCACAGTGTGATTCATGAGAAATAAATCAAGATTTTCTGTGATTTCTTTATGCCAAATAGAAATCTTAGCAACAGTTGATCCCAGTGCGAGATGGAACAGTTAACATCCTTGCCACCCAAAGATTAGTAGAACTGTAGCAGCTGAGGATGGTAGATTTAGAAGAAAAGAAAGCAGTGCGCCCTTCACTCCTTGGGAAAAGATAGTGATTTCAGACATGCTTAGTAGGTTGAAAATCATACTGCTTAAACTGCAAGAAGATTATACTGATGCTTTTATCAGACATCATGTCAGATAATGCTGCATGCAAGAAGGCACCCATGATGCTTGTTTTGAGAGTCCACTATACTGCATCTGTTTAAATTCTGTCAAATTCTAATTGCAGAGAACGGAATTAAAGGAGCTTCAGGAAGGGTCAGGGGCATCAAAATCCAGTATACCCAGAGGATAGAGAATATGATGGGCAGGAAGAAGTCTTGAAAACCTCAGTTTTTTTCCCTTCTCTGCCTGCAAATACCTGGAACATGATAAATTTACATGCTGCGACTGTTGTCTCAACCAGCAGAATTTGTGACTATAGTTTGGTGACAGCCTTCATCTGCAAATTGCAGTAAAATGAGCCCTTATGAGGGCAAAATTGAGATAAGTGCAAAGCTGTCTCGGCTCACCTCGTGTTTATCGTTCACATTTCATAGTTGTAATACGCTGTAAGACTCAGATCAGGATCTAGGCACTGTTACGTTTTCTGAAACTCTAAATGTGCGGTGACATCTTGCGAGTCTGGACCTAGTGTGGCTTGAGTCTTTTTTCTGTCCTCTTTTCTCTGCCTGCCAAACTGATCATGGAGGCTCTGTGGCATCTCTTAGGGTCTGCACTGAAGTTTCACCATCCACTGATACCAACGGGAAACTCGTCTGAACAGAGCATAGGTCTAGGGACACGTTCTCAGAAGAGGTGATGCTTTTATTAGTTGATAGATTTTCCTCTTCTAATCTATATTTCCTCCTAATAGGGGGACTAAATTGGGAGGCCTTGAAAAGGGAAAAGGCACCCAGGTTTGAATCACATATATATTAGGCATCAATACAGGAAATTAAAGCAGTTACACTCTTACCTGAGGATGATTTCTGAATACTCTTAAGTCAATAAACTGGGTGCATTATTCACCATGTGTCCAAATAGTGTCATGTGTTTTCCTAGAGTATCTTCCTGCTTCTTGGAATCATGTGGTGGTTCGTGTAATTATTGCCATGAAGTAATGAATGTCAGTGGCATTGACATGAAAAATAGAAATCTGAATAATCTATCATACTTGACTACAGAGCTCTGTAACAAAAGGACTGAAGCAGTGAATTTGCCATGATATATTTTGGTTTGCAAAGCAAAAATTGGCAAAGAAATTTCACTTTCTCTATAGAATAAGAATGAAGCATATCAGGACCCTGAGGGCTTAATTTTGGGAAAAAAAAAAAAGTGAAAAGAACTGGTTTGCAGCAAGTATGGCCCATGCACAAAGCTTGCTTCACCCTCTGCACTGAATGAGGTGGTGAACCCTGGGCTGGGAGTGGGAAGGAGGAATAACTAGACTGTGTCTTAGTTGTGTCTTAGTGCAGGTACGTGTAGGACTGAATTGCATAGGTGTGTTCTTGCTTCTTGGTGAACAAAGAGAATTGCAATTCAAATTAAAAACAAACAAACAAACAAACAAACAAACCAAAAAAGCCCACTATATTGTATTTTTACTAAGCTCAGATTATGGTTACAAGCAATTGCTGGCAAATAACTGAAGTTCTAGGCTAATATACTGGCTACATATATTTCTATGTTCATATTCTTAATTTAGTTGGGGAAGCTTACCTTAAGCCAGTTGTACTTTTGGGACAGTTAAATAAGATGCTGAATAGAACTCGCGTGGGCTTTGAATGGTTTACCATCTAGTTCCTGAAGAACCTCACCAAATTGATTCACACCTCAGAAAATCTCCAGGTAACCAATAGCAAGTCCGTGTGCTCTACTGCTGAATTCTCCCATGCTTCTGACATTTCGTGACGTAAGACTCCTTTTCTGAAGGAGTGATGATTTTAAGCTGATTGGGCTGCTTAAGTGATGGGATAATTGATGCAGACTGTGGTTGCTCCAGGCAGGGAAGTCCATTTCCTTTTGTGAAATGAGAACTTTTGCTGGTCATTATGCAAATAAAACCATAAAGGCTTAAGCTCCCTGCAGCTCTTGGTTCACAGAAGTTTATTAGGGAATATGTCTGTCTGGCTTTCTTCATCCCGACAAAGAACTACCAAGTTGTCTTCTGCTGGGTTTACGTTCGCAGTCTCTGGGAACACAGCTGCCTGCTGGCACTTGTTGTTGCTAAAACAGCAGGGGTTTGTGAGAAGGGATTTTGACGAGCCTAATTACTAAAAGTGTTGGGGCTGCCTGCTGCCTAAGGTGGTCACAATATCCCTAGGCTTTTTTCTTTTGTTTCGTTCTTATTTCTTTTGTCTCCCTCTTTAAAGGAAGATCCTCCCTCTTCTAAGAAACTAATTGGAACTGTAATTTACAGTTCAGCTGCTCACTTATCAGTATACTTACAGGATAACTTTAAAATAAAAGTACCTAAAAGCATTAATAAAAAATTAGCAATTTAGAGTCCAAACCCTCTTATGCCAGGTCTCTGACATCCTTCCTTGTAACTGCTGAGATTAGTGGAGTGGGAGCTGCTTGTAGAGAAGGGAGAGATGCTGACTTTCTTTTTATCTTTTATCACACCATCTGCAGATAGCAGTATGAAAGAAAAATGCCTTGTCAGATAAGCCTAAAACTTATTTAACAGATTAGAATCTTTTCCAAAATAGCAGATGTTAAATGCCAAACATGTCTGAATGGTTATGAGCAAAAAGTAATACCTGGCTAATGTGATAAGATAAAATAAACAGAACTATTTTTCAAGTTGAGCTCAGAAGAAATACAGACTAAACCACTGCAAATGGGTAGTTTAGGCTATTAGTTTCTGTTTGGGATTTGTAATATCAACGAAAAATTGCATTTCCTCTTCCTGTTAGTCTCCTGAGTTAAAACCTGTTTTATCATGTTATGCAGACCACACGTGATAGGCCAGCTGGAGCAATAGCTCAGGATGGAAGGAGAATGAATAGATGGGTTTTACCTGAGGCACCAGGGAGGTGGTCTTTTATTCAGTAAATAGTCACAAAAGGTAAATCCACACAGCTAAAATAGCTGTAATAGGAAGGAACACCTTGGCCTTTTCTGGGTGCTTTCTCTGCCAGGGTCTCCAAAGAGGGAGCTGGTGGATGCTGCTATTTATTAAGCTGCTTAGTGCTCTTTGGAAGTTTCTCTTGACAAGTGAGTCTCTGCTTCTAGATTCCCTACAGCTTCCTGGTAGTTTCTTTGAAGTTACAAGTAGTCAGGGACATGGTTCTACACAGCAAATACACGGAGCTTTAATTGAGTGAAACGGGAATCTCTGCAGTGTCAAGCCATTGAAATGCTGTTGTAATACTAGCTCTCAAAAATTTCTTTATGACAGTGGTGGAAGCTAAAGCGTTGTGGAATGATTGGTGGGAGGTATGCTTCACTGTTTTCTTGTTGGGTTTTGTGGGTTTTTTTCCCTTTCCTTCCAAGCCAGCCCTATAGTACAATACTCAGAAATATACAATAAAGATTGAGTGACTGACTGGATGTCCTAGATAAAACCTAGCAGGCAGCTAAGCATTGCATAGCCATTTGCACACTCCCTGCCCAGTGGGATGGTGGAGAGAATTGGAAGGCTAAAGGGGGCTGATGAAGACACTTTAATAGGGAAAGCAAAAGCTGTGCGCGGAAGCAGAGCAAACCAAGGAATTCATCCCCTACTTCCCATTGTCAGGCAGGTGTTCAGCTACTTCCAGGACAGCAAGGCTCCATCACATGTAACTGTTACTTCGGAAGAGAAACATCATAACTCTGAACATCCCTCCCTTCTTCCTTTTTCCTCCAGCTTTTATTGCTGAGCACAATGTCCATATGTTGTGGGATATTCGTTGGTCAGTTGGGGCCAGCTGTCCCAGTGTGTCACCTCCCAACTTCTTGTGCACCCCCAGCCTACTCACTGGCAGAGCAGCATGAAAAGCAAAAAAGGTCTTGATCCTCTGTAAACAAGGGCTAAAACATCCCTGTGTTTTGGTCACAAATCCAAAGCTTAGCACCATAGCAGGTGCTATAAAGACAATTAGCTCTATCCCAGCAAAAACCAGTAAACCAGACAAGAAAAAAGCTTGAAAATCTCAGAGAAAGATTTAATTCCTCTTGTACAACATCTTTTATGGTGGGAACAAGACAGGCCTGATCTGTCAAGTGCACAAACAAGTTGCACAGTGAGCCACATCCTGTAATTCAATAAATGACTGGGCTTGTCAGCACTAGCTGGCCTGTGTCCCACTGTGCCTATTGAGAAGCTGTTTCAGAGCCTCACACCATCAGTGATTGGGAGCTTTCTTATAGTCACTAGCTTGATTTATTCAGAGCTTGTTCTTCTGCCAGCCTCTTTGTTTAGCTGAATTATCTCTTTTTCCCTGGTATTTGCATCCTGATTTATTTGCAGGGAATGGTTCTGTTCCCTCTGGCCTTTGGTGTGGTTAATCAAGCCAAGTTTCTTTAATTCATCTGTGTCAATATAAATTCAAGAAATATTAACATGTGTGACAGAATTATGCTCAGCATTCTAAATAGGATTTTCCATCTAGCAGTCATATGGTCTTGGCAGGTGTAGGTCTGCTAGAATAGCTTTGCTAGATATATCCAAAGATTTTTTGCCTTTTGCATAACTGTATCACAGTTTACTGGACTGACATAAGCAAAGTAGGCAATTGCCTTAGGCACCAGATTGCTGTGGCAATTAAATAGGCATGGCCTTCTGTTAATTTTGGCCTTTTTTGCCTACACTGTGAACAAACCTTGAGCTGAACGACTTTGTGATCAGGTAGCATACTTGCTTTCTCTTTTTTGAGGATCTTGGATAGAAAAGTCCTTGTTAGTTCCTAAGGATGTTATTAAATTCTGGCTGATGTCTGTTTCCAGACTCCAAAATTGATACTTCAGTCTTTTATATCAAGGTGCCTCTCAATCTTGGGTCAGAAGTGAATGCTCTTTTGCCTGTTTGGTGTGACAGTCATTTTGGATAGGAGGAACTTCTGTAGTCATCCACATAAATAGATATATTGCATGAGATACTTGAATGTTACCGGACAAAACCCTCTGACTTTGGGTGTCCTGCAACAAATCTAGGAAGAAATTGTCAGATGTCTTTTCCTCGTGTTTTCCAGTTTTTGCTGCTTTGCTGCATTTTCTTAAGGTCTGAATGGCAATACTTCTTTTACTGTACTGTGATACTTCTTAATTTTATCATTGTATAAGAAAATTCAGTTTCTTTGTATTAGAGACATGGACATGGTATAAAATAACACCACATTTAATTTAAGTCATAATGGGAAATGCACTTCTGTGGTAGTGACTGACTGTTGCAATTCAACAGTATGACAGGGAAGGGGAAAATGTTAATAGAAAGGTAACTTTTGCTTAAAGGTCACTTTCATGGTATACCAGAATTCAAGAGATGATTGGAGATCAGTCACAAAAACTATTTCCAAACTGGTAATTACAGTAGTATCTGGTCTTCAGCAGTAAAGAAGTACAGAAAATTTTCTCATTTAGGTGTTTGAATCATGCATATTTTTAATAAGGAGATTGATGCAAACTGCAGTGAAAAATGCATTCTGCAATGAAGGATATCAGGCAGCTATGAAATGTAAACCAAACAGCTAACGAACATATATTTATTAAATGGAAACAAGAAAACTCAAGCAAGGTAAGTAAACTGTAATGGTGCTTAATTCTTACAACATAATTTTACCTACAATATTTTGCTGTGTTTCCTTCAGTGGAAGCAACTGCTAGGTCAGCTAGTTGCTTTTTCTCTCCTGTAATAATTGATACTCACTGTTGAAGGTTTTTAGAAGTCTTGATGGGGGGTAAGGCTGCATTTTAGCTTAGATGGCCTGGATGCTGTGCAAGCTCTGTTTGGTAATAGCTAAAGTGTTATCAACACTGTTCTGGTCACAAGTCTAAAACACATTACCATACAGTCTAATACTGTATGTCCTACTTGACAAGAAATTCTTATGTTAAAGCCAGAGCTTTTCCTTTTTCCAGAATGTTGTTATTCTTTCTCTGGTCTTTGTATTGCAACACTGCTGCTACCATTTATCCCAGATATATTTAGACAGGCATTAGAAATGTATGTTACTGTAAACACAAAACTTCCTACTCTAATAGAAATGCTTCTCAAATATTACACAACACATACAAAGTTACTGTGCTTTGTGCTTGCTTATTGATCCTACCCATTTGCCTTCCCTTTGCTTGTCTAATTGTCATAAGTAGGCCCCTTTGTTTCTCAGCAGCCTATGCTCCAGGCTTGGAGGTGAGGGGAGGGATGGTGGAATGTTCTTGTACTTCGGTCATCAACCAACACCCTTCCTAAGGAAAGGAAGCAATCTGTTTTAACTAAAAGATTGGGCAGGCTCTCCTTGAATAAGCGTGAGACTGAAAAAAACTTTGGAAGTCTGCCATGACTGTCTCAAAGGAAAAAAGTCTCAAAGGGAATATTCACCATGGGAACTAACATTCTTCACCACAAGGCAGCTGAATGAGATGAGTATTACTGGAGATGTCCTCTAATGGGAGTGGTCCAAGAGATGATTTTTCCTGTGGGTGAGCTTTCTGGCAGGCTTCATGATAGGTGCAGCTAACACAAATCTTGCTTTTTTAGAAGACGGGGAGACACATGGGAGGCAGAAAGGTAGGTGAACAAGGAATAGAAAAGGTTATTTGGGGTAACTCTGCTGTAAGTAGTTTAGATATAGTTCTCCTTTCATTTCTTTGCCTGTGTCCTTAATAAACATTTGTAACTTTTATTTGATGTAGATTTTATAGATGAATGCTTTTTGCATTTTATGTTAGCCATTTTTAAGTTACAGATGATTTAAGTAACTGGCTTAAAAGCAAGGTGTTCCCCATTTAAAGATGTGTCAGGTTTTTGTAGGTGCTGCCTGAAGGACTTTAACATGTGCTCTAGCCACCCACCATGGTGTCTGCCGTATAAGCCAGCTGGAGGCTGCGGGGCCAGAGGCAGTAGGAGTGCTTTCTAGTGGTTGCTGGTGACAGCTCAGGGCTTTCTGGTGTTGGGCAGGACAGAGGGAAATATGTTTAAACCCTGTGGGTTGCAGAAAGCTTAAAAGAGTCACAGGGCATTGCTGGATGTAAGAAATGGTTTTTATCCTGTGTGCCTAGGGGGTTTAAGTTACATACATCAAGAACCACGAGGAACACATATTTTATAGCAGGAAGCACAGTTCAGTGCAGTGGAATATGCATTCCAGGTCAAGATCCACCAGGGATGTATGCTGTACCACGGTGTAAATATCCAGAGTTATTTTTTCATTTGGCTTTTTGATATATTATACGTACTTTGAAATAAATTTACTGACTAATGAATTCTTATGCTAATGACTGCTACAGATTGTTGCCTTGCTGGTAATAAATTCCTACTTAAAAAGGAAAAGATTTTTTTTTTTCCTCCCCCAAATAGCATGAAGTGAAGGCTACATAAATGAAAGGTTAAATTTAGAGCTTTGAATTTATATCACCTGTATGTGCATTATGAGCAAGCCATATTATCTGAATAAATAAAATTCACATTTTATGAAAGGTCTTAGAGAAGTAATGGCTAGAGACTAGATAGTAAAAGCAAAAATTTGGGAATGAGATGCTTTGATCCTATGCAGAAGGTCAGTCAGGATTAAACTCAAAGTCCTTTTAGGTTTTAAGAACTGTAATTCCTGTGGTTAATAGGAAAGTACTTTGTGTTACATGCCTACATTATTCTGGACTTTGAGGGTTGTCCATTACATGCTAATCAAAATGTCCCGTTTCATGCACATCTGCTTTTTTTAATATATAATTACAAACAACTTCTTAAAGGAGCATTCAAAAATATTCTTTATACTGTTTAATGTAACTAATTGCAGTACTGTAACGTCTAAACTATTTTCTTGAGTTCTTAATTAATATTCTACCACACCCCACCCCTCTCAACTGATTTTGGGGTTTGCAGCACAGAGGTCTGAACTACCTGTGTAAAATTTCTGTGTAACTAAGAATATGTAACATGCTAAAATTATACTAGAAGCATATTCATTTGTAAGAAGTTATTGTACCTCTTAGTATGCTTCTCGGCAAATACAGATTTCTTGGCATAATGTTCCAGCTACACGTGGTACTAATAAATATATATTTAGAGAGAGGAACAAATGCACTGTGATTTATGAAGAAGGAGAAAAATCCAACTGGTTTACAGTAATGTACCTCTTGTCTTGCTTAACTGGAAATAGATTGTTTACATACTAATTACTTTCATTTTTTAAATTAAAATCCAGCCTTTTTGCTACATGTCAAGGTGTAATACACACAGGATGGAATACAGTAAATAAACGACTTCCTCAAAGATCTAATCAAGCTGGTGACTAGGGAGTAGTTTCTCTAACTCTCTAGTATTGTGCAGGGCAATTGAGTGCAAATGAAGTTGCTCCATGCCCTGATTTATCAGCTTTATCAGCTTGTTCATGCTCTATCCAGTGAAATGACAAGTATGTTTCAGAAGGCCTTGTGTGTCAGGGATTCTTTGATTCTAGCAAGGGATGGTGACAAGTCCATAGTCAAGAAATCCACCCATAAATTACCGATTTCTGGTGTTTGAACACGATACGCAGACTCTATGCAAATTGCAAGTAAAATGTTTTAAAGTGAAAAGGTTTAGAAGTATTCATATTTTGGTGGATATTTGTATGTATAAGCCTTTGTAAACATAGAACAGTGTAACTTAAGAGACTACATACACAGCTGATTTGCTTGAGATCCAAATTTGGGGAATTATATATTCTGGAAATACAGGAAAAATCCATTACTACTAAAAATATTTATTATCTTTGTTGAAAAGGTAGCCTATCATTTCAAAGGAGAAATGATAAACTTCACTGCAATCTTCTTTTGGTACCTTAAATCAGCTAGCTATATTTCTTCCATTGTGACTGGATAGGAATCAAATTGTCATCAAGTATTTTTGCCATGTACCAGAAAAAACACATGTATATGGCTTGTTTCCTTTCTTGATTAGTATATTAGATGTGCTGCTTGTAGAAGCCCTTCTCTTTTTCCCCTTTCACTAGTGCCCAGAGTTGGATTCAGAATGGTGTCTTAGCACCTGAGGTCCATAGTTATCTTCTCTTTGCCAGTCTTCTGAACTCTCTGTGCCCAGGAAAGTACTGCTGTGGGAATGGCCCCTTGCTGACAATATGTAATAAATGTCAGGTTTAGAAACTGAGATGGCTGAGAGACAAGACTCGTAATCTTGGGGCACTTGCTTGCCTGGAAAAGAGAAGGCTTAGGGGAGACCTTAGAGCAGCCTTCCAGAACTTAAAGCAGGCCTACAAGAAAGCTGGAGAGGGACTTCTTGTAAGAGCAAGTAGTGATAGGACAAGGAGGAATGTCTTTAATCTAGAAGAGGGTAGATTTAAATTAGATATTAGAAAGAAATTCTTTACTGTGAGGGTGGTGAGGCACTGGAAGATGTTGCCCAGAGAATTTGTAGGTGCCCCATCCCTGGCAGTGTTCAAGGCGAGGTTGGATGGTCTTAGTGGAAGCAACTTGGTCTAGTGGAAGGTGTCCCTGCACATGGCAAGGTGGTTGGGACTAGATGGTCTCTAAGGTACCTTCCAACCCAAACCATTCTGTGATTCTATGATTTTAGCTGGACACATTGGCTTAATGTGCTGTGCAGTACAGTGAGGTTGTTCTTAGCTGTTCATACTTGAGAAAGGCTTATCCTTCACACAGTCAGCTGGTCCACTCAAGAGAACCTTCATTTGTTATGAACCAAGTTGTTCATTATCCATCTGGTGGTATCTAGCATAGAACGTAACATTTAGCTTTCAGATTAAAATATACTGAGGGGTATGGGAAGGCCTGAAACAATATAAAGGTAAGTAAAGGACAACTGAAAATGAAAGCAAACACATCCTTCAGTCAGCTTTAAGAAATGCGCTGAGCTTTAAAGGATATCTGAAATTGTGCTTTGCCGTACCTAAAGAAAAATTGTAGAAAATCCCATCTCTAATACTAGCAGCCCTGCTAAACAGTGGAAGTTGCTTAAAAACATCAAAATGAATGCTATGAAGGTTTTTCAGGTGGTTACTATAAAAGCGTAAAAGTGTTTTCCCCAGGCTTTTTGGGTGGTAGGTGAAATCATTATTACATTAGAAAGAACATATATCAGAGCATTTAGCTTCAGCCTCGGTTGAGAAAGTGAGAATGTTCTGCTGCTTCTCCCATTTTGACACTTTTTGCTTCAGGCTGTTGCAATCTTCCTTGCTTCACTGGCAAGAAAGAAAGAAAAAGAAGGAAGAAAAAAAAGAAGATGAAAAAGAAGAAAGAAAAGAAAATCACCTCTGCCACTGGCTTTTGGAGCCCTCTTTTCCCATCTAATGCCTCCTCTACAGGTTCTGCAGGAATATGCTCTTAATAGTTGCTTCGAGTATGGCAATGTGTACGTCACTTGAATTCCATTCCACACCCATGTATAAAGTGTTTTTCTCTTAGATTGATTGCTAATTTGCAAAAAAGATCATAAATTATGATGAAAAAGAAACTGAAATGCCTTTCATACTATTTAGAAAATCTTGGTGCTACCCTGAGAGTCATTCAGCTTTTTCCCATCCTCTTTATGAATCTATCTGTAAGGGCACGTTTGCAAACTAAAACAGCAATGCAATTCTTCACAAAAAACCTCAACTTCTGTACATGTATGTTGTCATCTCTGCTTTTCCAAGACTATTCCATTAACTCTTCTGCTATATCATATTCTCATTATAGGCAGCCTTAATATAATCATAAATACTCATGTATCAGGGTAAACCCAACAGAGCTCCAAAAACTTACATGTGCCAAAAATCAAGAGGTTTCCAGGATGAAGACATTTCCAAGGCATCTACACTAGATGCTCACTGCAGTCCTGACATCCTTTATCCTTTTCTGACATGTAATTTTTTGGTAACCTTTGTTCCACTGCAACAGGCTACAGAAGTAAACCTGATGTCTCCTATATTCTTCTGAAGAATGAGTAGGCACAACAAATATTCTTATTCAGAATATTCCTTTATATTGATCATACTGCAAGGCTGCTTTCATTTTTCCTTCCCAGACTTGACACAAGCAAAACTCTGTACAGTCCAGGTGAAGGTTCTTCCAGTCCTCTATCTTCACCCAGACATCTGGCTGATATCAAGTAAGACACCTGGGGGAAATCATAAGCAGCATGATTGTATGTAAGGCAAGCATGGAATGATATTTCCACTAAACCCAAAGTCAGCAAAAGCAATCTACGTGGTACAGGCACTATCTGAGAAAGTGTTTTTCTGAATGAAGGAAGTATGCCTGCAAATATGTGATAAACATGGCGCTCTTTGCTCCTTTTAGGAAGAGTAAATTTGGGATAATGTCTATGTAAAAAAAAAAAAAAAAAGGTAAGATCAGCCTTCTAACTACAGCTTCTTGTAGCAGGAGAAGAGGCATTGGAAAGTCTGAGTGCTTTTAATTTTTGTTTGAACTTTTCCGACCGTATTGCTTTTCCTGTTGCTCTAACTGCATTTGTTTATTCAGACTGTATCTTTTACTCTTGGTATTTGTGCTACTGCTTTTTAAAATAGCATTCTCTGAGAGTCCTTTTTTGGTTACCAATCCATTTCTTCCTACTCTATTTAAATGTAAAATCAAGTTACATTCTTGATTTTCCCCTCCCATGTCATCTCTCATCTCTTTCCCCTCCCATGTCATCTCTCGTATCTTACCTAAAGTCACTTTGTGCAGTGAAACATATTAATAAGTTTTTGTCCCTAAAATATGCACGGTTTGTATTAATCTTCTTTTCTAAATCCCTTTTTTTAGTCTGTTTTATGCATTTTCTAACTAATCTTTGCCTAATTTGTATTTTAAATCTTCCAGGAAAGGATTTTGTCCCTTTATGATCTCTTTCAAGGATCATGCAAAGTTAATAGTTTGTATGAATGTTTAATAATAATAATATTCATGGAGAAGTATTTTTTAATAATAATGAAAGTTCTGCAGCTGCATGAATATTCTGTGATATTGCTGCTTTAAATGTTGACATTCAGGATCAGGCTTCCTGAAATAATAGACTTTTTGCCCCACTTCTCTGTATGACCAATATGGTGTCTAAATATATGTTAGACATTGATTATATTGTGCAATATGTGCAGGCAGACTCCTAAATCTGTGTGGTTGCTACGTACATAAATCTTGCTGAAAACGCTGTAGACAGAAAGGCTTATATGTGCATTGCAGGAGCCTGCAAATCAGGCACATAAATACCTGTCTACCCAGGAGTTTTCTTGCAAAATTACAGATACAGAAATGAAGGCTTGGATTAATCTGGCAGGCTGCAGTAGAGCTGTAAACAAGGAATTTGTATAGCTGCCCTCTGAAGTAGGCACAATTTTTGCTTCTATCAAACTGCAGGTTGTATACAAGCAGCATCTGACTAACCAGATATGTGGACAAGTTCAATCTGTTAAACAATTTAACATTTATTAGCAAGTTTATTTGACTCAACTGACAAAGAATTTTTCAGCCCACTAACTGACTAGTTTGGGAAATTTGGGAACCATGACCTGTTCCTTCACCTTCCCATACAGAACAGGACTTCCAGCTCCCCACTTTCATTTCAGTCCAGGTAATAAGGCTGAAGGACCCAGACTGTAACTGACACCTTGCTTTTAAAGCTTTGATGTTACTGTCCTCAAAATGGCCATCTGTGTCAAACCCCTGGTTGTGGGATGGTTGGCTTCCAACCAGCTCATGGGGTAGTTGGATTTGTCACCATATGAGCAAGCTGAAAAAAATGCCTTTCTGATTAGATTTGCTGTTGTTAGAAAAAATCACAGCATTTTTTACATCTGCTTTCATGACAAGTCAGATTTAAGTAGATGGAAGCACATACAGGGAACACTAACAAAGTTAGGATGCAGCAAAGACTGTAAACTGAGGAGGACATGCTATGCAGTCTTGTAAAGATGATTTAAGGGAGACATTTTAGCAGTCTCTGAGAAAGTCATACTTCACACCTGCAGGTGCACTGGCAGTCAGATTTTACATTGATTGTCTGCTGTGAGTAGCACTGTCATTACCAGTAACTCACGGTTTCTAGTATATAGCTCAGCCTCTTGAGTTTTGTCAGTGATTTTGACCTGTGTTTAGGAGTAACGTATGTAACTCTTCTGTGAGTGTAGTTTTTGGCTTCCTCACTCTATCAAGAATCAGTTGGCACTGCCGTTAGTGTTGGGGGGGTTCCTATGTTAGCATTTAAATGTACTTTTGTTTACATGGACATTGCTAATTTTCACTTGATAAGATCTCTCTCAGATGGTTCTTTATCTGCCTCTATTTCTGTTGCAAGAATCCTTCCAAGTAACACAGTGTTGAAATAACAGCCTTATACTACTTTTGAAAAGTTTATATTATGTTTTGTTTTATACCTATTTTAAATGTATATTTTTAAGTGTTTAAACAATAAGTTATATAAATAACACGTGGTGTGTACGTGTTTTATAAACACACACGGTCGCACACATGCAAGCATGTATTTTTACATAGACTTAGTGTTGTCAAACTGCAGTTCCCATGGACATTGTTAGAGGTTACTGTTAGTGTCAGGCATTTCTTTAAAGAAACCCATTCTATGAAGTTGTCAGTAAGATAAAGAAAGCATTTTACTTGTTCTTGCTTAAATGGCTTAAACTCAACTACAAGCATTTACAGTAAAGAAACTGAGGTTCAGTGTTATGCTTCAATACTGATGATATATCTTCTGTGTTTGCTTCCTCCTACAGTCTTAAGCCTTTGAAGACAGGACTTTGATTACACGTCTAAAATCATAAGCGTTAACCTCCTTCCTTTTCACATATGTTCACGTTAGCCACCATCTTCTGTAATCTAGATTTCTCTTTTAATCCTAAATACTCTTTTCAGATCTCTTCTTCATTTACCACTCCTCTTAGTGCTGCCTGTGTAAATCACTGTGCTGTTCTGTTCTGCTATTCCCTGTCTGAGAATGAAATCCTGACCCCAGGGAAATCAGTGGCAAAGCACATCAACTTCGATAAGCACAGATTTTCTTCCTACGAGTTCTATATCCTTCTGTCCCTTGATTTGACACACAGTGTCCTTGTGTCAGGAATTTAGAGTGGAACATTTATTGTCTGCCGTTTGCTATCTGATTCTATAAAAACAGAGAAGTTGGATCAAATTTTATTGTACAACTGAAGTCAAGACAAATTACAGTTCTTTCCATAAAAAGAAGCCAGCACAGATGACTCATTTTTATGTTAACCAAGGCTTGAATGAAACTGGCCAACATCAACACAAATGCTTGCAGAGCCCAGCTAAAGAAGTTTACTTGCTTATTGTTTTTATCTTGCTATGATATCAAGACTCAGTCGTAAGTATGTATCTTTTCTGTTCTTATGCTTGGTATTATAGACAGCTACTGAGAAAGATAAAACTAGTTTATGAGCATTGCTTGGAAAAACCCAAACATTTTAGCACACTTTATCAATAAAATGTATTGCAGCCTTTTTTGCATGCCTTGCAAGCTCCTGAGAGATGTGCCATATTGTTAAGTGGTCTTGGGGAAGTAGAGTTTCTTCCTTTTATGGACAGAGGTTTTTGAATAGATATTTTCATAGTAAGATGAAAACAGGACATTGTGCTTTATTAGAAAAGGATCAAGATATTCTTGATTACTAATTGACATCCTTAGTTTGATGATTTTTTTTTCATAAAGAAGCTATTTCAATGAGACTTAGTTTTTAGAATAAAACACTGCTCAGCATAAGCAGCAATTGAGACAAGAGTGTCAAAGTCTGGCCCATAATTACTGTTTACAAGGAAGAAAACCAAGCCTTTTATTTGCAGTTTTGAAAGAAAAGTACATATTTTCAGTATCTTGTGGTATTTTGTTGTTGTATTTCCTGATATATGTCATGATGTATCACTTCGGAGATGTTTCTCTAAATTTCTTATATGATTCAGGCCAAGGAATTTTTTTTTACATTGTTTTCTTCTAACTTCCTCATGTATTATAAAAATTTAAAAAAAAAAATAATTTTGCTATCAGCCCTTCTATGCAACATAATAACAGCAGAACTTTATTGCTTCTTATCACTATCACTTACTATGCCTTCTCTTTAGGATTGAAAAGGGTAAGTTATATGACTGGATTTAGTTAGATGTTCTTTGTAGTTAATAGAATGATCAAAGGTATAAAGTTAAAAGAAGATATACTTTTATGAGTTTTAACTAGTAGTTCTGTGAGTTATTTTTTACGTAGGTAGATTTCTCATTTCTCATATTTTCAACCTGAAGAGAGAGAGAATATGTATATTTCTCGTATGCATAAGCGTGTGTGCTACATGTCTGTATCTACCTATCTACCTATCTGTTGATCTGACTGCTTTGTTTGCATTCTTTCTGCAGCCCAGGACACCTGCACTAACCACCTGCACTTTGCAGGCATCTAATAACTTATAATGATACTCTGTTGAGTACTTAATTACCTGTATGTAGTTGCTGTTCCTCAAAATGTTTCAGGCTGTAATCACTTGAAACTTAAGTCCTGTTGCAATGTTTGCGTGTGTGTGTGTGTGTGTGTGTGTGTACATGTGCTTGCTCACGTGTATGCTTGCCCATGTGGAGGGATTTGACCTAGAGTGACATCATGATTAGCAACTAGGTATGGTCTTTATCATCTAGCTCAGTAGCTGTTCAAAATAGCTACGACAGAAACGTGAGATGAATTATAATTTGCTCTCTTGACTGCTAATATCTACTTTATATACAACCATCTGTTAGTCAGCTGCATCCATAAAAATGTTGATTTTCCTTAGATTTTCTCTAACATGAATTGTCTAATTTTCCACAGAAAAGTCACAATAGAATTGCTCAAAAATAGATACTCAAATATGTGCCCATTCTAATATCTTCATTATGACAAAATCTTAACATTGTTTCAGAATCATGATACTTTTGGATGGAAAAAAAAATTGAGCATCTGATGGCTTCTAGTGAGAGAGCTGTCTCTCTGTGTTTATGAAATGGTTGGATGAATTCCATCAAGCAGTCACTGACATCATCAAGTTACTACAGTTACTTAAGACTGTTTCTTGCCTTGTTCTTCGAATATCTTAAAAGGAAGAAGACTGCACAACTGCCTTTTTGTGTTCTATCACCTCATAGTTTAGAAAAAAAATAGAATCATAGCATCATAGAATGGTATAGGCTAGAAAGGACCTTAAGATCATCTAGTTCCAAGCCCCCTGCTATGGGCATGGGCACCTCCCACTAGACTACATTGCTATAAGGAGGTTAAAAAGCAGTGGATGCCATATTGATGCTTAGTATATACCACTAGTGACGGGCTTCCAGCTGGACTGGATCACAACCCTTTGAAACCAGCAGTTTAGACAGCTGTCAATCCTTCCCCTCACTGTCCATTTATCTGGATTGTACTTTATCAGTTTGTCTGTGAGGATCTTGTCATGATGCTTAAAACATAACTGAAAGTACTACTGCATACATTCCAAAAGGTCCCCCTGCCCTATGTCCAGTTTATTTAAATGTACCCTAGAGAGATGCTGCATCCCTGAAGGTAGATCTTACCTGCTCCAGACTTTCCACAGGTCCCAGGGGTTTGGGATTCCTGAAGGTCAATCTTCCAGACAAAGGATTTGAGCACCTTAGCCTTTTTCCATACCCTTTGTCACCAGATGCCCTGCTTCATTCAGCAGTTGGCCTCTGTTTTCTCTTCCTTCTGCTGCTCACGTATTCATAGATGCCCTTCTTGTTGCCCTTCATGTCTCTAGTCCGATTCAGCTCCACATGGGCTTTGCTTTCCTAACCCCATCCCTGCATGCTCAGACAGCATGTCTGGATTTCTCCTGGGTTACCCTACCCTACATCCATCTCTTGTATACTTCCTTTCCATGTTTGATCTGGACAGGAGTTCCTTATTCATCCCTTATTTTCTTGAGAGATAAGTATTTTCAACAGCTCCTTTTTATTTATTTTTTTTTAATCAGTTGTGTGGAGCTCGCTGCCTGTATCTACTCTGATTATACAGACTACATTAATGCTGCCTCTGACTAAAATAGAGCCACGCTTCTCCCATCTACCTGCACTACTCTCTACCTTTGGCAGCCTAGTGGATTATATATGCTTTATTTATATGGACACTTGGGCAGACTTTTGTCACACATACAGTGTTAGTCTGGAAAGAAAGGGGTTGTTTTTAAGAACTTTCTGGGTATTGAGTAATTCATGCCATTATATTGCATGGTATAATTCACTGAGCTGCTGGTCTATGATATAAATTTTGGGTGTTTTGTTACATTTTACATAGTTCCTTATATGTTGCCCATCCCATGAGCTTTAGGGAGCAGGATCATTCTCCTTGCACTGCATAGAGTTTACACCAAGGTGTAATGTGTAGATGTGTTACTATTGTAATGTGGAGGTCCTCGAATGTGTCCAGAGGGCTACAAAGCTGGTAAAAGGGCTGGAAGGAATGCCCTGTGAGGAGTGGCTGAGGACTTTAGGCTTGTCTAGTTTGGAGAAAAAAGTCTGAGGGGCAACCTCACTGATCTTCACAGTTTCCTGAGGAGGGGAAGGGGAGAAGGAGGTGCTGAGCTCTTCTTCCTGGTATCCAATGAGATGACCTGTGAATAGTTCAAAGCTGAGCCAGCGGAGGTTTAGACTAGATATTAGGAAGTATTTCTTCATGAAGAGGGTGGTCAAACCCTAGAACAGTCTTCCTAGAGAGATGTTTGATGCCCCACGCCTGCTTTAGGCCTGCTTTAGGCCTGCTTTAACTTTTGGTCATTCCTGAATAATAGAATGGCTTGGGTTGGAAGGGACTTTAAAAATCATCTAGGTCCAACCCCCCTGCCACTAGATCAGGTTGCTCAAGGCCCCATCCAACCTGGCCTTGAACACTACCACGGATGGGGCATCCACAGCTTCTCCAGTGACCAATGTTCCAGTGTCTCACCACCCTCATAGTAAAGAATTTCTTCCTAATATCTAATCTAAATTTCCCATCTTTTAGTTTAAAACCATTCCCCCTTGTTCTAAGGCTACATATCCTTGTAAAAAGTCCCTCTCCAGATTTCTTGCAGGCCCCTTTTAAGTTCTGGAAGTGCCTGAAGTGCAAACTGCCTGAAGGGATCAGGCAGTTTGACCAGATGACCATTGTAGGTCCCTTCCAAGTGAAATTATTCTGTTCTATTTCATTCCATCCTATTTTATGTAAAGGAGGATTTATAACTGTCAACATACAGAATAGGAACATGATAAAAAAAATATCCAGTATACGGTTTTGCTGAGGTACAGTCCAGACCCAGTTATTCTATCCATACATGGTTTATTGAAAGAGTAAATACAAGAGCCAACTGTGATAGTTACTTAGCCAGTGTCTTCTGGTTTGCACAGTGCAGACAATACAGTTGTGGTTGGTGTTAATACCTGAATTATAGCCTTGACAGTCAGGGATGTGCTGTCTCATCCTGTAGCTGCTGTGACTACCTTTAGAGCTCTTGGGATACATACATGGCCGGGAAAATTTTTTTTTCATTGCAATTTCCTGGACAAAAAAGATGGATTAGGAGGGGCTGCAAAGTTTGGGGTTTCTCCTCTTACCATTTGATACAAAGACTGCACTAGGATTTTAGAAAATACTTCATAATATGCCATCACATAAATGGAGTTGTGGGAGGTGTTGCTGAAGTCTGATTTCCATGAAGGCGAGACAGTTTCAGACCATTTCTGGGTGGAAGATTTTCCTGGAGAGTGGGTAATAAAATAGTTCCCTGTTTCCTGATGGTGTTAATTGAGTATAACTATAAAAATATGTCCCTTAAAATCACATACAGATTGTTAATGATGATTACAACATTTCTTTCTAATTGGAAATATGGCTATGCCCCAGAAGGAGAATTTGGCAATACTATATAAGTGATGTAATGTTGCATATCACATTTCTTCATGGACAGATTTATCTGATGCTTGTTTACATCTAAACTGAAATGGAAATCCATTTTGCAAATGTTTTAGTAGATCCATTTACTGTAAGTTGGTAAAATAAATTTATTGCCATGGAAACAAGATTATTTTTTTGTGATAAGCCACAGCACAGGGCTAATTTAAAGTAATCTGATAAAAATAATTAAGGACGAGGAGACCTTAGGTAATATGCTTAGCAGGAATACATGTTGCTTACTAGTTTGCAGACCTTTCAATATGAAGTGGCTAACTTGATAGTCCAGGTGTTGTGCATTGTGTGTTTCATGCTGTGCATCTTTGGGAATTGAAATATTTGCCCATGTCACTGGACTATCAGAGATGGATTTTTCTCATTAACTGAATCCCAGTAAGCTAATCATTGTAGACTTTTGAAATGGAGCCGTATATTTGATGTGTATTATTCATTCCACCTAAGAAAACCCTTTAGCTAATCACATTTTAATGACCTACGAGACTTTGAGAGAACTGTAATTAATATTCAGAAAATAGTCTATATTTTCTTCTGCAATGTGCAGTTTAATTAAAGGAAACAAACTGAAAAACAGAACAGTAACTTCAGTTAAACATTATAAAAAAGGTTTTCAATTGAAATCTTAGTGGAGCAAGTTATTTCAGTAAAAAAGAAAGTAGTTGTTTCTAAGAATCGAATGAATAATTTTGTGGTTTATGTGGTTTTTTTTCCTTGGTTCCAAAGAGGTTAAGTTAAAGGATTAGAAAAAGTTGTATTAATTTTCATTCAGTTTGTGAGAAAAGGATTTATGATAATTTGGAGTTTAATAAAGAGTTAGTTCTCTTTCACATGAGTTTTTCTTGGGATTGTGAAAGACATTCTTGATATATAATGTACACTCTAAATGTATATTTACAGAGCAGCTGTTTCTTGTACTCGTATTACTGTGGGTTTCTACTACTCTGTTGGAGCACATCTGCACTTTACTGTACAATACAACAGAGACACTCAACCTGTGGTCTCTTGACATGAACTGTGCCTGTAATTGGAAGTTAACCACAGCATTATTCTGTGCCTTAGTTAATTAACTGTATGACTGGCAGGTATAACCAGGCCAAGATTGGCTCCATGCCAATGGAGTTAAGTTGTTATAGGAATCAGATGCAGTATTTTCCCAGTTTACTGTACCATGTAAACTTCTCCAGCATAAATTGGTCTTAGCAATTAGGTTCTTAGGGTTTAATCTGTGTTCAACTATGTAGTGCAAAAATTACTGAGAGGGTAGTTTAATGTTGAATGTCCTGAGTACTCAGTGAAGTTAGAATGATCTGACTTTAGCTGATGTACATCTAAACATGACAACTATTAGGTATCCAATATCCACTTCTATAATTTTGAATTTGTCAGAGTATAGAACCACTCAGAAAAATTCCACCCATATCTGGTCTCATTTCTGACCATGAAATGAGTTGAAATACCAGGAGGAAATATATTTTAGTTAATCTTAGACTGCTGAGGGCTCTGATTCTAACAGTCCTTCTGCAAAGGCAAGCAGTGGTCACTGAGGAAGAAGCATCATTAAGAGAACATGGAGACTTAAAAATAAAATAAATAAAATTAATGGAGGGTTGTGTTTTGTTTTGTTTTTTTAATAGCATATGATACCTCATGACTCAGAGTTCATCATAAAGAATTCAGCCAATGACGGATAACTTCCAGTTGCACCGTTTCAGAGCTACCATTAGAATAATTAGGATGTTTTTTCCTTCCAGAAAAACCTGTATAGAAAGCTTGCTTACAGTTTTTTTGCTAGCTGAGACCATCATTACTTGGCTTTCATTTGAAGAATAATCCCATGCCATATCTAGTGAGACATTGCTAGTCTTTGTTTTCATTATTTCTGATTTAACCTACAACATTTGCAAGCTGTAATAAAAACTGAACTAGTCTAATGCTGAATCAAATTCCAAGGTCACAAATCAGAGGTGTATCTGATGCCAGAGTCAATCAACGCTTTACTTATGTAATGCCTATGTGTCCTGGGAACTCTTGTAGTCATCAAAGAGAGAAACAGTATTAGTTGCTAAGTGATCTACAGCTTGAATTAATCTGGTCTCTAGTACTGGAATTGAAGACATTTTTTACTAAAATACTGCTCTATTGGTTTTGGTTTTTTGGTTTTTTTGGTTGGTTTTTTTTAATCTTGTTTAGAAATGTTGCTATTTGTGATGAAAATTATTTAAGAAAGTGCTTAGTCAAAGGAAAGAGTCAGCTGCCTTGTAACATCCTGGTTATCTGCTATTTTTCATCTAGAATATTTGCTGATGTAATTAACTTCTCAAATATGGGGCTTACATACTGGGGTATTGGGGTTACACAGGTCTTGTTCATAGTGCATCAATGTGTTTAGTTGTTGGTTTAAGGTAATGCAGTTGATGACAGTATCTTGCGTATAGGTGAGCTTCATCCAGAGGCCACATCTTTAAAACTTTCAATGATATAAATTCTTGTAATAGTGTGATTTCCTGAAAACAAACATAATATCTATTTCTACTCTGTCATCAATAACTGTTTTGGGAATCTCAGCCCAGATCTGCATAGTTATAGAAGAGCCTAACATATACTAAGATTTCTAAAAGGTGCTGAAATAACTTAAACCTGAGTAGCTACACTTGAACTCTGCTCTCTAAGATCTCCTGTAGTAATCTTCCATGTATATCAATTTCAGTATTTGCTTTTTTCTTTGGTCTACATTCTCGAATATGCTTGTTCTTGTACTACTTTCCTTTCCCTGTTTTATAAATCCTAACTATTAGCTGTAATTATTTGATTGAAGGTAATATATTTTATAATGTATTAGATATTGTCTGTTTTTCCCTTGCTAGTAACTTACCAAATAAACAGAACCAGAAGAATGCTCTGATTCTTAATTCCTCATCATAAGCAAAAATTTGAGTATTTCAAGATATATTTTTCCAGGAGATTCAATGAAGTTTTTCTCAAGAGTTTCACTTCAATTCATAACTTTCCTCATGTCACCTTCAGGAGGGTCCCAATGGGTGATTTTCTGAGTGGTGTGAAAGACTTCAAAACCTAATTAGACAAAGCATGTGTGAAACAAAATAAAAAACTTTCTTGAGATAATAGAAGCACTTTCATACATTCATGTTGGCTAGAGATGGTTCAGACAATACCTCTGTCTTGCAGGCATTCGTGCTAAGTCCTCTTCTAAATATGTATGTACTCAAATGCATTTATCACTTTTTGTAACTTTACTTACATTCTTTCCACTAAATTTTCAAGGTGCATTGATAGCATAGCATAGCTTTGTACCCTATCCCAAATCCATTTTAAGTTTCCCTGTAGATAAAGTTGTGGGGAAGAGAAAATCTTTATCTTGCAGGTATCTTTGACTGTGTGTATAAGTTCTAGATGAAAATAGGAATGCTTTCTCTCACAGACTACTTAAAAGCAACTTTCTAATCACCATTCATACTCCCATTTGATGAGGCAAAGAAAACCTGGAAATGAAAGATTTTTTGAAAACAGCATATGTGCATGCACTATAATTTAAAACAAACAAACAAACAAACAAAACCCCCAATGCTTCAAAATTCTTCCAAGCTGTCATATCTGACAGGGTGCAAATGAAGACTGGAACAATGTTTATTCATTTGCTTTCCCCTGGTGACAGATAAACCCTTGAAAGGGGAAGAACTGAGAAACTATGCTGAAGGCTCTCCAATGTTTTTGTAGCTGCAGAGTCAAGCAGTTTATAGACATTTGAGCAGCCATTCCTTCCATTTAAGTCTTTACCTTGATCACTTACCTTGAGATTTGCTTGAATATAGTAATATTCTATTACACCTCTACATGCTACATTAAGGCTTATGCTATGAAAAGGCTGCACTGAATTATCAAACACGATACTACTTGAGAGAGCACCTCTCCATTATATAATGTTGTGGGAGGCTGGCCTCTGCAATTATAAGGAGAATCTGACCTTGTGGAAGAGAACATCTTTAAATCATGTGTATAGAACAGCAAAATAAGGGGATAGATTTCAGGATTCAGTGCTACTGCCTAGTAAAAGACAGCCCTAACTGCTGTTGTCATAGCACAAAGGTTAACTTTTTATTCACTTCCAGAAAGAGGAATAGTTAGCTATAGCATTTACTATTCTTTTATTCCTACAATACGAGGAAAGCTTTATTTCAGAACATTTTTTCCTGTTTACCTATTTGACAAATTAAATATGTGATTCTTAAAGCACAAATTCAGGAAAGCTGAAGATAGAAGTAGAAACACTACTGATTCTGTGAGGGGAGTGAGGGGGAGAGGCGGGGAGGGCAACAACAGTGAAACCAAAAAGGTACTTTAAATACGTAATGGGGTGTAGAAAAGTGGCAGCTTGTAGTTGCCTCAGAAAAATGGTTCCAAGATGAGTTCAAGAGTTTTCAGGAATTGACACTTAATTGTAACATTGTTGTTCAAAATGAAGGAAAACCAAACAGTTGTGAAAGTTTTTAGATCTTTATATTGGTAATTAACTAAACCGCAAAGATACATAGTTTCAGTTCTGAGCCAATGTCACAAATGGTGTAAAAAAAAAAAAAAAGCTCAGCCCTTGAAAGAACCAGGAGAAAAAGAATGGGTTTTGTGAATCCCCAGAAGCTCATAAGTATGTAAAAAATCAACAAGCACCGAAATATATAACCTGAATTTTGTAAATATTGAGGAATCAAGAGCTAACTTTACCTTTTGACTTTTTGTTTTTGTTTGTTTGTTTGTTTTTTTAAGACATGACAACAGACTTCTCCAAAATAGTAGCAGGTGTATATTCAACATTATAGTTGGGTAAGAAAAAAAGCAGATATGCTGGCAATCTGATTCTAGTCACAGTGACTTTTAAATTACTTGGGATAGTTGAGTTGGAACACAGACATTATTCACTTCAAGTAATGATATCTTGTGAAACTTAATTTTGGTTATTTCTAATGGTAATTGAGAAAGAAAATCCTAAATCATCAGTTTACTAGCAACTTGGTCAATTTTCAGTCATTTTGTTGGCAAGCATTAACCAGGGTATTTTCTTTTTTTCATAGCCTGAATCAAGTAATGAATAAAGAAAAAAAAAAATAAGACAAAGGGAAAGGGAAAATAAGAGACTGTAAGCTTCTTCTGAGCTTTCCTCCATTCCACAGTCCTTGACTCCAGTGAGAATTAGATAAAATATTCTATTAAGATCCTGAAGAAGGAAAATGAGGGCCTTATTTTGACCCAGCTCTGGTTTTAGATGGTTGCAGAAAAAAGAGAGTTGTTATAAAAGTCTGTTCAGAGAAGCATCTGAAAATGTTCATTATCATCATTTTATCATCTCTGATCATGGTAAATAAGTATAGACCATAAAGCATTAGTCATAAACTGTTAGGTGTAGGGAGAGGCTGAATTGAACTTCTCTGAGGTATTACATAGTGAAATTATGGTTTTGTGACATACATGGTTTCAGAGCATAATGGCACATGAATGGTGATGATTTATGAGTACCATGCTAGCCATTTTCTAAAGGTTGGCTCATTTAAGGACCATAGGTTTGTACAAAGCCTCTTGCAATGAAGTTGCATGTTCCAAAGGAGAAAAATCCATTAAGTCAGATTGTCTTCATTCAGGTCCATGTTTTCCCTCTTTGGGATGCCACTTATAGTTATCCTTTCTAAAAGGAACAGTCACCAGACGCAGTAAAGATTTTGTTTCTATCCAGAGGTCCCTTCTAACCTTAGTCATTTTGTGATTCTTCAATACCTATAGGCATCAATCTTTTTCCTACAAATCCGTATGCCAAAAAGGCACCCCGGAGTTTATCCTAAGCTTATATTTTATTCTGCTTTTGTGTTGGCTATATCATTATCTTATTTTGGGAGGCATTCAATGTTTGGTTTTTTTATAGCTGTTTTTACTGTTGAAGAAAAAAAACAGATAAGGTATAAAACTAGCTAGACAACTCGCTGTCAAAACACTTCGGCATTATGAAATTTACTGTTATATTTCTTTAGATCAGCAGTAGATGTCTTGATGAACCAAATATTTTAAAATAATTACAACATTAAAATTACTTTGAAACTTTGTAACTTCTGCCTTTGCTAAGTGTAAAGTTGGAGCATAAGAGAAATAGAACTATACTTCAGTAACCAAATTATTCCTTCATCCTAGATATAAATACTTGCTCTAATGGAATTTAAGGTCCAACATACATTCAGTCACTAGTGGACATATAGGCCATATGTAACTATGCGAGAAACTTTTCTGTACTTTGAGGATTATAATTTGAATCTTTGAAGACATGATTTGTATGTGTGTTGTAGTCTGCATTTTTGAAATTTTGGTGTATGCTACACTTTTTTGCTTGGATTGCCATTCAGTAGTCACTGTAGGCAAAAAGAGCTGGGGCAGAATTAAGGTTAACTCTGATCCTCTGTTATTTTTAAGCTGACCAGAAAAATGTTTCTAATTTTATTTTTTTTTTCCAACCTGAACTATTGGGTGAGTGTGTTTGGAATGAATTGAATAAGCTTTTATTATTTTGTTATCTTTTTTCATCTTGTTATCTAGACCAGTTCAAAATATTCTGTATGCTTGTATTGTTGGTGATAACCAGCTCAGGCAATGAATCACAGATGTTGAGAAGCACAATTTAAAGTTAATGATGGTTTATCCTTCACATAGACATGTTTTCTTCATGATAATTGCTTCATGACTCAAGAGCTTGAGTTTCTAGGAAAATCTTGAAGAGTCATCCTAAAATTATACAGTTGACAGTATTGTGCTAGTGTGAATCAGTCTGAACCATGTAGTGATAGTAAGTATAGAATTCAGAATGTTTTTCCTCTTTCTTTTGGTACTGACATGAACTGTATTATATATGTAAGTTTATTTTACATGAATGATAGAAGGAAATGCATGAGAGAGGAAATACTGGCAGCATTGGTAGATAGGGATTCTATTTTATTATCTGCTTTTTGCAGATAATCTTTTTTGAAAGTATTATTCAGCAGTCCCAAGTTTTATACAGATTTTCTGTCTTGTATCAAATGATTGATATAATTGCATTGATACAGGATGTACAGATTTCCTCCATGTCTTCCAGACATGCATACATCTTTAGTTCTACTGGGACATTTTTTTTTATGTGTGTACCTAGGCAGCTGTATACTGACATGGACTCCTCTTACATCCTATGAACCATTCAGACATGGGTCAGCTCTCATGAAAGCTGAACAGCCACATACAAATGCACTTTTCTTCCCACCTTGCAATAGCTGCTACTGCTGCTGACCTGAAAGGGAAGGTAAGGGCTTGGGCTCCTTCCCAAGCTTTATCTTTGCACAGCTTCTCCTTGTCTATACACTTGTTTGTCACTTCAAGAATTCCTCTATACTACTTGGTGACCACAGAAGCCTACAGCCTACTAAATTAAAAAACACAATGCACAACAACCCACTGCCACCCTCTTAAATATCCAGCAATTAATCTTATCAAAATTTCATGTCAGAAGATTTCTCCGATAGCCTCCTATTCTCCTTACTCTTCCTTTACTGTTCAGGAACTTGTAAAATTCAATCTCAAAATGCTTTGCCTCTGAGCTGATGAGCTTTTCAAGAACTAATACCCCATCTAAGCATATTAACTATGGTATCCTCCATTATCACCCAGGAAGATTCTCAGTACAACTCGCTTAATCATCACGTATCCTGGTGAGTAACTGCACATTATTTCAGCTTTTGTTTTACTAGCATAAAAAAAGTAAATTACTTGAATGCCACCTTTTCCTCTAATAAGCCCAGAAGCTCTTCTTCACACCAACCTGGTTTAGATAAATCATCAGACATCTATGAATAATTTCCCATGAAACGTTTTCAGTGCTTTGTAGATAAATACACCTAGTTCCCCATCTCTGAAGAGTTATCATTCCCCATCACTGAAGACTTATCAGTATTTTCCTGTTAGAAACTAATTTGTTTCTTTTCAGGCGAGTGATAATGATCACCTGCAAAAGCAGGATTAACCAATAGGCTATATAGCCTCTCTCTTCTTAGGACAAATGTTCTTTTTGATATTCTCTAAGTGCATGGAAGTACAGCTTCTACATTTACATTTCACCTCTTTTTCTTTTTTTTTATTTTTTTTTATTTAATCTACAAAGTAATCTACTTACTCCTGAAGGACAATAATACACTCTCCAGTAGTGATACTGCCTTTGAAATTTGTTGTTGCCAAAACTCATTGTACTAAGGTCACCACTGAAAATAATAAATGGGGTCAGTTTCAAGATCAGTTATTAAAGAACATCTTTGGTATCTCTTTTTCATAACCTACCTTTCAACATAACTCTTTTGTGAGGTGTTTGGTTTTGGTTGTTGTTTTTTTGATGTTTGCTTTTTTTAGAAAATCATTTTGGTTTTGTTGTTGTTTTTCTGTCTGTGTGTGGGGTTTTGCTGTTAATCAATTTTTTATTTGTTTCACAGCCCATGTCTGAAACTTGATCTTTTCTGCATTAAATAATTTCCCATGAAGCATTTATATCAGAGGCTCTGCTGAAATTTAGATGAATTAGCATGGACGCACTGCATTTATCTGAGCAAAGAGATAAGGCAACAAAGGCGAATTCTCATGTTTGATAAAACCATGTTGATTTTAGTCCACTTCCCTCCATGTACAAGTACCTTTTCTTTGTAATTTAATTTCTGAGTTGTTTTGAGCAGGAGTCAAACTAGCAGCCTTGTAGTAGCTGAGGCATTTTGTTATCCTTTTTTTCCTCCGTACTAACTTCTGGAAGTAAGAATAGAAGTAGGCTTCTGATTCATTAGTCCTAGGTTACAACTAGAATTCTGTAAGTATCCCAGTTCATAAAGTTTATTTCCCTTCAATTTTATCAAAGTAAACTCTCACTTCTACATTTGATGCAGTCATTTCCATTACCCTATCTTTAGATAACTAAATTTCTGATATTTTAAACTCCTTAGAAAAGTACATTTCAAATATGCTTATGGACAATTGTATTTCTGACTTTGATTTATGTAACTCATTGATCCGTTATCCATATATTTATAGATATTTTCATAGAATCATAGAATGGCTTGGGTTGGAAGAGACCTTAAGATCATCTAGTTTCGACCCCCCTGTCATAAGCAGGTGCACCTTCCACTAGACCAGGTTGCTCAAGGTTTCATCCAACCTCGCCTTGAACACTGCCAGGGATGGGGCACCTACAAATTCTCTGGGCAACATCTTCCAGTGCCTCACCACCCTCACAGTAAAGAATTTCTTTCTAATACCTAAATATCCAAACTTTTTCAGTTTAAAGCTATTCCCCCTTATCCTATCACTACTTGCTCTTACAAGAAGTCCCTCTCTAGCTTTCTTGTAGGCCGGCTTTAAGTTCTGGAAGGCTGCTCTAAGGCATCCCCTGAGCCTTCTCTTTTCCAGGCAAGCAAGTGCCCCAAGATTACCAGTCATCTTTCAGCCATCTCAGATTCTAAACCTGACTTTTGTTACATATTGTGAGCAAGGGGCCATTCCCACAGCAGTACTTCCCTTTAGATGCAGGAATAAGGTCTCCCCTGAGCCTTCTCTTCTCCAGGCAGAACAAGCCCAACTCTCTAAGCCTGTCTTCGTAGGAGAGGCATTCCAGCCCTCTGATCATCTTCATGGCCCTCTGCCACCAATCACCTCCTCATTTTCCATGTGCTTTAGCAGTTTCCAGGAGGATGTGCTCCATGATCTTGCTGGGCACCAAGGTGAGACTGACTGGTCTGTAGTTCCCTGGATCTTCCTTTTTTCCCCTTTTAAAAAATTGGGATTATATTTCCTCTTTTCTGGTCAGTTGCAACTTCACAGGTTGGGCATGACTTCTCAAATATGATAGAGTGTGTCTTAGTCTATTAATCCACCAGTTCTCTCAGGACCTATTGATGCATCTCATTAGGTCCCATGGACTTATGCACCTTCAGGTTCCTTACGTAGTCACAAACCTGATCTCCTACAGTGGGCAGTTTTTCATTCTCCCAGGCCCTATTTTTGCCTTCTGCGACTTGGGGCAGTGTGACTGAAGCACTTGCCAGTGAAGACCAAGGTAAAAAAGTCATTGAGTACCTCAGCCTTCTGCATGTCCTGAGTAACCAGTCTCCAGTCTCCTTCCTGAAATGTCCCACATTTTCCCTAGTCTTCCTTTTAACCCTGATGTACCTGTAGAAGCTGACCCTGACCTGTGCAGGTGGTCACACAACAGTGCCTCATGGCTGACTTATACGGACTCCAAGTCTCTTCACTCAGCCAGTGGAATGCCCCTACTTTGAATGTCCCTCCTTTCACTTCCTTTTAAAATTCTGTCTTTTCTGCTTGCTTATCCAAGCAGTCTCTCAGCTTTCTGATATTCTCTTTTCTTTGTGAGGACTACAGATATAGCACTTTTATTTAAATTCAGTGCCTCTACCTCCACATTCAAATCATTGTATTCTTCTGTCAAATTTATTAACCATCTTCCTATTTTCTCTGTCTGCCATATTAAAACCCAACATTGTGAGAAGTGACTATTAATCCAAAACAATGAATGCTTATCACAGATATGATTAGACACACTCTGGTCAGATCTGTCATTATCTCAACCCTTTGCCAAAAAGGACTGTTGTGGTTCAGGCCTAGCCAGTAACTCAGAACCATGCAGCTGCTTGCTTACCCCTCCCTTTCTCTCTCTCCTTTGGGTGGGATGGGGAGGAGAATCAAAAAAATGTAAACCCCATGGGTTAACAACAGTCCTATAACTAAAGTATAATACAAAACTACTACTACTAATAATAATAATGACAAGGGAAATAACAAGGGGAAAGAATATAAAACTAAACAGGGAAAGGGGAAAAAAACACCAATAAACACAAGTGATGCACAATACAATTGTTCACAACCCACCAACTGATACCCAGCCCAACCCGAGCAGCAATGTGGACCTTCCAGGTGACTCCCCCAGTTTACATACTGGGCATGATGTGCTGTGGTATGGAATACCCCCTTGGCTACTTTGGTTTAGGTGTCCTGTCTCTGCTTAATCCTGGCTTCCTGTGCCTCTCTTCAGTGGCAGAGCATGAGAGATTGAAAAGTCCTTGATCAGGGTAAGCATTACTTAGGAACAACTAAAACATCAGTGTGTTATCAGCATTATTCTCAGACTAAAGACAAAACAGCACTGCACCACCTACTAGGAAGGATAAAAATAAGTGTTACAGCTGAACCCAGGACAGTCTTCCCAGAAAGTGTTTTGTTTGTTTGTTTACCCAGGGGGAATATTATCTTTATTTAATAAACATTTTTATGTGTACCGCTATCTTTAACCTTGTTTAAATTCCGTCATTTCTAAACAGCGAATTCTTTCAGCGAGCTTTATCCCAGTTACAAATCGTCTTGTTTTCCATTTCTATTATTCCTGTAAGAGTGGTTTCATGTCTTTCACAACAATTTCTGAAAGCAGTTGTTCACCAATGCCTAACTCATTGTGTTAGTAAACATCCATTTAGTTGTTTCACTTTGGCCCCATCCTTGCTTTCAGCTGGAGGTACAGTCAATTTACTGGGTGAAATTTCTTACAGATTTATGCTTATTAAAAAAAAAAAAATGGGCTATCCTTTCTCTTAACGTTTCTCCATTTTCACATTCTTTTTCAAGGGATTTCTCTTCTGCTGTGCAGCTTTGAAATTTTAGTAGTCCTTCAAAATCTGCCGCCAGCTGCAGAAGCTCTGGATTCTTTTGAATTCATTTGGCATTCAGACTGCATTTGGCATCTCCCTGTCTGCTCCCCAAAATTTCACTCAAGAAGTAGCACAGTCTTCAGCTGCAACTTTGGTTCTTCAGTGATATCTTCTGTGAAATTTATCAAGTGGTAGTTCCTGCAGCTTACGGTATCCACTTCAAGCTAATGTATTTATGATTTTATTATCTCAATGTAGTTATGACCTTCTTTCTTATTACTATTGCTACAATCTTCCTTAACCATATCAAGCTATGAGATTAAAAAGAAGACGGGGAAAAAAAAAAGAGCCCACCCAATCACACATTTTCATGTAAATAACATCTTTCTTGGAAGAAACAGTTGGGTAAATATGAAATAAGGAAAAAGGTTCAGGATTAAATTCTCTTCTCCTATTTTTGCTGAACACTGCTTTATCAGTTAGGTTTTCTTATTAAGCTATCATCGCCCAATTTTTCTCTGAAGCTATAAATGTACCAAGCTTAAGAGTTTCACAAAATAGTATATGTATTTATAAAAGCTTTTTTTTTTTTTTTTTTTTTTTTTAATGCAGGTTCTAGTTAATATGTAATGTCCGCCATGTTGGTGTCTTGAGTTTCTTACTTGGCTTCAGAATAACAGAGGTTTCTCTAAGATTTGAAAATCTGTTAAAATAAATACCCCATTTTCCTACAGTGATCATAGTTACTCTGCCTTATTAGGTAAGTACTACTATTGTGTCTCAGTATAGCAGAGAATACTATTGCTACTGCAATCAATGATTTATTAGTTATCAATTCTAAGGGACATGAATGGCTGCCAGTACATTTATACCTGCAGTGAGAACAGGAGATAATCTCAAGACACTTCCAGCACAACTATTAAAAGCCTGTAACAATGAATTGATTTTTGAATAAGTTACTATAGCTGTAGCTTTATCACTGTGTCAGTAGGTACAGTGGAAATTCTGTCCTTATAGTGTGCAACTCATATACCTGCTCTCTGCACTGTCTTTTCACAGGGGTCTATAGAAAGGTCTTTTCTTGTAGGAACAAAAATCCACAACTCCAAGTAAAGCAGCCTTCTCCTCCTCCTCCTTGTTATTTTGAATCAGTGCAACGGGTATTAACTTCCTTGTAATATAAGGACTTGACCTTCTTAGATACTTGTGATGCAGAACCACATCAATAATCTCTCTATGGAAATCTCTGTGTGCGCAAAAAAAAAAATGCAGCAGGACTTTCTTTGTGCAGTACACTACTTATTTTGCACAACAACTGGCATTTCTGTAAGACCAAAATGCTATCTGTCATTTAGCTAAAAATTTTAACTGTGGCAGTTTTGCAGTTTCAAGTGAGTTTTCTGGTTGCACTGTTATCAGTAGAATGTGAGTTGATGAGAAGTTTTCTATATTGATTTTAGATAGCATAAATCAATATATTGACACTAGAAAACCAAATTTTTATCTTAATCCTGTTAGAGACAGCAGCTAATTTGTCTGCCCTGTGAAACTGATCCTTACTGTGAACATTTCCTAAATCAAGGGAAAATTTCTAAAGGATCTGTGTGCTCTAATTTAGGAGTTTAGATCCATGAGCTTAAGCAGGACTTCTTTTACTGACTTTCAAGAAAATATAAAAGCAACTAGTGTCAACTTAGTATATTTGTTTATAAATCATGCAACTACTAAGGTTTGTATAGCTTTTATTGTTACCTTTTGCCTCTAATACACTGGGTAATTACAAATAAATAGTTTTGTGTCTTAAATGGTAGCAAGACAAAAACTTTATCATGTATTGCACTATTAAAGGTTTTGTATGTGCATATATAATGTCTCCTCTAGTCTCTGTCATCTAACTACTGATTTTACTATATAGACTGAAGATTTCCTCATATCTTTATTTTATTTGATCATGCATTATTACACAAACATTTTTGGAACTCCATTGAAAGTATCATTACACAAGTTTACTATGTAGGAAGAGAATGTTTATCTTTGTAAGCAAGCTGTTCACTTAGGTTTTTATTCTAAGATGTTTATTAAATAACAGGCAATAAAATATTTGTATATTCTACTTTACAACCTGTGCCAAAGCCTATACTGCTTTCCTGTCTGTGAACTGACATTAAGACATCTTGGCCTGCCTGCCATAGAAGTCTAGGCAAACCTGTAAAGTTATCAGGTTTAAAATAAAGTTTAGGTCCCAAATAAAATTTTACTTAGTGATTAAGACCCCGTCCTGCATACACTTAAGTATATCTGGTGACTTCTCTGTGCATGAAGAGTCACGTGTAGTCTGAAGTCAGACTATTTAAATACATGCATTTTAATACATGCTCAATCTTTGCTAGTAGCTGAGTGGAATGGACCACAAATTCTAATGTAAAGTCTGTACTTCAGTTCTCTTCAGTTGCTACTGTCTGCAATGAGACCTCTTTTAGACTCTGTTATCCCCTCTTAAACTATTGATTGGATAACCCCAGGCTAGCATCCTAACTCACAATTTGAGACAAAAGGTATTCCCATGTTATTTCCCTGAAAATAAAAGTTGTCTGAATGTATTCTCCTACTGTCCAATAGTTTCAAGTGCAGATGTTCTGTTCTGCAAGTTAGAAGCTTTACAGTATGGAATTTTGTTGCTAATACATACTTACTTTAGAAGGAAAGAGGATAGAGCTACAGATTGAGATCAAACACAACTCTTCTGCTACTTGCTAAGATTTACAGTTGTAGTTATTACCTAGAAAGGCCTCCTTGGGGATGGCAAGCAGTAAGTCTATGACCTCTGGACTTAAATTTAAGCAGGATTCATCAGCTCAGTTGTCCTGTGAAATGGCTGCTGGTACTGTAGGATGCTCTCTGGGTCAAAGTACCAGGCTCTGCCACTGTGGTTCACACATCCAATAGTGCAGGGAAGCCTGATATTCTACTTTGAGGTAGCATACAACTCAGTTTTTTCTGGAAATATCCACTTCTGCATAACTGTGCAGTGAAGGATTGAGCGTACCATACAGCTACAGGCTACTGTGTCTTTGAGAAGACTATACAATAAACAAAAATGACCAATTGTACGGTGAAGATCAGGCTATTGCCAAATAATCATGGAAATTAATTACATATTAAGTATATTAGCTAAGGAGCAAGTTTTAATGCTGTTTTCTCCTTTTTAAAAGATCTGTTTAATATACCCCGACAGTCGAGTCAACCTGGTAAGCAATGTTATGTTTTATAAATAAAACTGTGATTTAATTTCATATTCTAGTGAGAACTTAGTATCTGCCATTTTACTTAGTGTTTAAGGAAATGTTAGCTTCTACTTTTACCTACTTTATTAAAAACCCATTAATGTGGAGATGTTAAGTTGCACTAAAAAATTACCAGACATTTTCTTATGTCATTGCAGCCCAAAGTATCTGAAGTAGCATGTTAAGATACAGACTGCTTACCAAATTTAGCAAACTATAATCTATTAATTCAAAAATTCATGGTAGTTCACTGGTTCTTATAGAAAAACTCCTAAAATTAATAAAGGAAGTGCTACCTGAGATACTCAGTCACCTGCTGTGTCTTGTTTCTGCTGCTTCATTTAACACTACCAGCAGAATCTTTTATTTTAATTAGAACATTTTTGTTCAGTCCTTTCTGTTTCATGCCACCCCACTTCATAATATTAAAGACCCAGATTCTGTCAGTGTTTCAAAAGCAAGTACATTTTTCTTCTGTGCATCCTGGCTTTACACAGTCTATCTAGAATGTAGCTCAAAGAGAAGAGAGAAACGTCTGTGTTGAGGATGACTTTCCTGACCCCTTACCTTTAGATGCATGGATTTGGGGAGATAGGGCAATGAACATCAGCACTGTCTTTTGGGGAGATATTATTTATGCAGAAATGGGATGACACTCCATGGAAGATAAATTATGCTTCAGAGTAATAATTCCTCCAAGAGGTTCTGAGATAAATCATCATCTTCTTTAAACTCTTAAGCAAGGAGTACAGCCTTGTGTTCAGGCTACCCTGAACTTAGACCAGTATGTAGAATAACATTATTTTAACTGTATTTTGCAGAGTGGATTATGCTTACTGCATGCTGAGTGAAGAGAACCAGCTAAGTAACTTATACATAAAAATAATATTCCAAATGGAAATTTTATTTTGAAATGGAATTTATATGTTTCTTTCTCTAAAATTAATCAATCTCCTGCTCTGAACTGAGGATATTAATTAGTGGTGGTCTTGTCTGAAATTCAGTACAATAAAATAACCCATAATTCAGAGCAAGTGATTTTAGAATAGCTCCATTCTTTACTGGTTGTGGTAGCCTATCTAGCTAAGATCAGGACTGCCAAAGGGTTGTGCCACTAAACAATGATGAAAATTACATGTGGGTCTGATATGATGAAGTATCCCTTTTACCCTGAAAAACATGAGTTTACACTGCATTTCTCTGTTACTCTCTTGATTTAATAAATACGATAGCTTTCATACTATCTTCTCACAGTTTTCTGTCACCTACTTGAAAACCTATATTTACACCAATTTATATTATTTGCTCTAAAGTTTTGTGAAGAAAAATTTAGAGTTGGAAAATGCTTTGAATTTTTTTGCTATGTAGCTATATTGCCTTAGAGGATATTTGCAGGAGTCCAGTTTGATTTTATTTTCTTTCATATTTAGCGTGTTTTACCCTCACTGAGCAATTAAATGTTGACTTTCATAAGCTTCAGAGGTTGCGATTTTTTACTTCCTGTGTCCAAGGCTGTCTGGGTCTCAGAAGTTTCCTTTTGGTCTCCTAGACTGAGTTGCTCTAACGATTCTTGCAATTTCACTGTTCAGTTATCTGATAATTTAGGGCACTTTGAATTTCTGGTGTCACAGTACAAAAGGAACTGAGATTGAGACTCAGAATTGCCACAGATAATACCTGGTTTCTGTCAAGAAGAATGTTAAATAAAAACTATGGGACTTTGGAAAGGAATGCTGTCTTTAGGATGCCAAGAAGTGGATTTTGACTTCAGTTCTTTTCCAGCAAGAGTATGACCATAAATAGCAGTGATAGAGTCAAAAAAGGAGAAACCAGGGCTGAAGAAGACTTGGCTTTCCTTCCTCCTTGACCTCATGTCCCATTTGCTTGCTGGGACTGATGGACAGCGGCAGAGCAGTTGATGTCATCTACCTGGACTTGTGCAAAGCGTTCGACACTGTCCCACACAACCTCCTTGTCTCTAAATTGGAGAGACACCAATTTGATGGATGGACCACTCAGTGGATAAAGAACTGGCTGGATGGCCGCACACAAAGAGTTGTGGTCAACGGTTCAATGTCCACGTGGAGACCAGTAACGAGTGGTGTCCCTCAGGGATCGGTGCTGGGACCTGTCTTGTTCAACACCTTTGTGGGTGACATGGACAGTGGGATTGAGTGCACCCTCAGCAAGTTTGCTGACGACACCAAGCTGTGTGGCTCGGTGGACACGCTAGAGGGAAGGGATGCCATCCAGAGTGACCTGGACACGCTTGTGAGGTAGGCTGATGCCAACCTCATGAAGTTTAACCAAGACAAGTGCAAGGTCCTACACCTGGGTCAGCACACCCCAGGCACAGGTACAGGCTGGGCAGAGAAGAGATTCAAAGCAGCCCTGCAGAGAAGGACTGGGGGTGGTGATTGATGAGAAACTCAACATGAACAGGCAGTGTGCACTTGCAGCCCAGAAAGCCAACCGTATCCTGGGCTGTATCAACAGAAGCATGACCAGCAGGTCAAAGGAGGTGATCCTGCCCCTCTATTCTGCTCGTGTGAGACCTCCCTTGGAGTATTGTGTCCAGTTCTGGTGTCCTCAACATCAAAAGGACATGGAGCTGCTGGAGCATGTCCAGAGGAGGGCCATGAGGATTATAACAGGACTGGAGCACCTCCCATATGAAGACAGGCTGAGAAAGTTGGGGCTGTTCAGCCTGGAGAAGAGAAGGCTGTGTGGAGACCTCATAGCAGCTTTCCAGTATCAGAATGGGGCCTACAAGGATGCTGGAGAGGGACTCTTCATTAGGACAAGGGGTAATGGGTTTAAACTTAAACAGGGGAACTTTAGGTTAGATATAAGGAAGAAGTTCTTTACAGTGAGGGTGGTGAGGCACTGGAATAGGTTGCCCAAGGAAGTTGTGAATGCTCTAACCCTGGAGGTGTTCAAGGCCAGATTGGACAGAGCCTTGGGCAACATAGTGTAGTGTGTGGTGTCCCTGCTCATGGCAGGGGGGTTGGAACTCGATGATCTTAAGGTCCTTTCCAACCCTAACTATTCTATGATTCTATGACAGTTGTAGTGTTTTTATATGAGAGATCAATAGCTGCACAGATTAATTACTTCATTAGCCGGGGTCTAATCTCTGTGCAAACACAGGTGACAGGAAGATCACTAAATGCCTGTGCTTGTGCAGGTTATAAAAGATGGGTTTTACCTGCTTAGGAACCTCAAAAAATAAAAGCCTGGTGGTAGAGAGTTGACACACTAGGAAGAAATTTTACAACTCTTCCAACCAACTGCTTGAATTTAAGATACTGCAGAAGGCAGATACCCAAATTTGTTGAAAGAATCATTTGGTTCAGTGAATATAATTAAACAACTGATCATTTAATCACCTGAAGATACAGCTGCAGAGCAAGCAACTATCTAACTGCTAGGGGAAAAGGAAGAATCTGGCCATGAATTGAAATACCTGAATGCAGTGGGCCTGCCGTTTCACATTTTGAATCATGCATGGGGCTCTTTTATGTCATGTTATTTTTGTTTAAAGTTATACACAGTGCAAGGAGCTTATGTGAAATGTAACAGCTAGGGTTCAAATCTTTCTGTAGGTAGGTGACTCGTATCGCTCTGCTACTGACCTTGCACATTTCAATATCTGCAAAAATTATGAGTATCTTTGACTATTTATAGCAGCTGATTAATTGAATTATTGACAAATAAATGTTGCTTTATTATGATGATACTCTTCACCTATGATTCTTTCTGAGAGGCCTTCAAAATGTATTTCATTTCAGAAAAATGGAGTGTGGGCTAAAACAGCTTGCTTATTTCTACTAAATTCATTTTTGCTCTCTGAAAAGGTGAGGAGGACGGGTCATGGTTCCTCCTATCTCACTCTCCAGTGGTGTGACAAACTGGACAACTTGAAAGTGGTTCACACAATCCCTCCCTAATGTTAGGATGTCTTTGAAGACCTTTTTTCTCTATTTTTGTACATGGAGGACTTTGTGTAAAGAGGAAGTTCCTCCTCCCTCACTCAGCAGCTTTGACAGCTGTTTGATGAGGTCAAGTTGAGAAGGTCTGATTGCAAACTAGCAGAATTAGGTTAAGAGCCAAAAGGAATTTTGCAAGAGCTGATTTCAGAGAAAAATAATAAATTCTTTTCCTGTTTTCCCTGAATTTCTCTACAACAAAAATAAATGTCTTGCATGATGCAGAGACATGTATGGCATGGAGTACCTACATGAGCCCTTGTCTGTCTCCACACATTTTTTACGGTTTACCTTCAGTTTTGCACACTTGTCGCATGGTGCAGATTGACAAAAAGAATGGCAGGAACTTTCCATAAAACCTTTATTTCTGTGACTGATTATTCATTCTTCCTTTAATAAATGACTCATCCTGTTCCTTCAGAATATATCTACATTTATAGCTTTTCCACACAGAAGTGAGAAATTAGGTCTAACCTATACCAGGATCTACAACTTTCTGTGGTGTGTGCTTATAGAAGTAGAAAAGATTATTTGATTTTATTAAATCTTGTGTTAGAATCTGGTATTTCTTGATCTTTGTGAGT
The DNA here is from genome assembly GCF_000696875.1 of Nestor notabilis. Classification (NCBI taxonomy): domain Eukaryota; kingdom Metazoa; phylum Chordata; class Aves; order Psittaciformes; family Psittacidae; genus Nestor; species Nestor notabilis. The sequence continues at coordinate 15,127 of NW_009940426.1, read as the reverse complement.
TTTTAGATTTAACTTGCACATTGCAAGGCAGTATTTCAAGGCAGTAGCTTTTCACTTTTGGATACCAGTGTTCGGACTAGCAGTGCAGCACAGGAGACTAAGGGCAGAGTTGTCAGCACAGGAGACTAAGGGCAGAGTTGTCAGCCCAGTTCCTTGCAAACAGAAAATAATCTAATCCAACAGCAACACTATCCATTTCTGCTGTATAAATGATTGCATGTCTCAGGTGAGAATGAGAATTCAGAGTTCATTATATTCAAATGAGTTAAAACATGCAGAAATGTTGGAATATTTCACATTTTGTAATGGCTTTGCAACCCTGAGCACTAAAGAAGCTACTATTACTTTACTATTCTAAGTACACTGGATTTTTTTATTTTTTTTTTTAACTATTCTGGATTAAAGAGTGTACAGAGTTTTGAGCTGGGGAGCCTGACTTTTATTTGAAATTATTATTCAACTGAATTCAGTAGGACCAGGATCAGACCTTTCAGATCACCAGATGATGGTGACTGGAAAAGCTCAGAAAAGTATTTTTCTTAGGATGAAAGGAGCAGGGATAGTCCATGATATTCTGTACTGGAATTTCTATTACATCAGAACAGAGCACATGAAATATTTCAAGGAGAAAAGGGAAGAAATATAATGTCAGGTAATAGCGGATCTAGAAAAATAAATACAAAGCCAAATACAAAATGTGCATGATATAAAGACACATTTAAATCCTAAATTATTCTAGAGTTTTAATGAATCGTTGCGTTAACATTCTTTGTAAGCTAAGCAAATCTTAGAATTCCTCACAAATCTCAGCTACTTTTAAAAAATTACTTTCTTTTGACAGCTATATTACCATAAAGGAATCATGTTGAATATATGCAATGTAATATTGGGATATAAACTTTAAAAAAAAAAAGAGATAAGAGGATCCAGAAATATAATCTTCTTGTAATCCTGTATTAATCCGTTCTGTACTGCTAAGGTTTTTATTTGAGCATGTAGCTCACAAAGACTCTGGCAGCAGCAAAAAAAAAAAAAAGAGAAAGAAAATGAAAAGTCTTCTGTATATAAATCCCCAGAGCTACACCTATAAAGAATTTTTGCAATCTGCAAAGAAAGGAACAGCCCCGGGAACTAATCTCTTATTGCATGGATTTCTCTCTTTTTGTCCTGACCTTGGCTCTTCCACAACCCCACTAAGTGCGCCTCTGCCTCGTGATGAGCTCAATGCTACCACTGGCTCTCAGGGCATGCCTTTCCAGCATCAACTTGCTGTTTAACTAATCCCTCACTGGTATCACTCAGACGCTGAATGGAGGTTTAGTTTCACTATCAGTTACACCTGCAGAGATGACAAATCAATTGATTCTGTGGCATGTGATGAAAATGCTAATGTTTAATTACCAGCGGTGTGATTAGCAAACTTCAGCGTAGAACCTGATCTAAGCAGAGACCGATCACACAGTGTTTGCTTGGAATTGCAGCCCACCTTAAAAACTAAGAATGCCAAGAATATGTTTGCTTCCAGGCATTTCTATAAAAGGTGGATTAAAGAAGGTTAGCAAGGGAGAAAAATATGTTTTTTTCTTCTGAAGTTCAAATCAATAACGATTTTAATATTAGAAATGAACTGAGAGTAAATCTCATAATGTGGAAAGTCTGGGAAGCTGTTCCTAAGGGTAGGTAATACTCTGATTTTCACAGTCTGTCTCTCTCACCGTTATGGACTGTAATGCTAAATACTACTAGTGGCATTATTTCTACTACTTTTATACACAAAGCATCTATTTATTTGACCAGATAATGCAAAACACAGCTAGAAACTGAAACACACGAGTGGACAGCTTTGGTAAAAGCTGGCATTACAGCAGTACTAAATTTGGGGCACTGAGCATTTTTTTGCATGTCTCTCATTGCTCATTCACATGTCTGGTTTTTAGCATTTTTAGATTTCCTTAAAAATATTTCTTGGATTATTTTTTCTCTCAGACAAGGAAATAGTTCTTTCATTTATGGGCAAACAGGCCTGCTACAGTTCTTGGGCCACTCCTCCGTCTTGCCAGGGCAGCCTGCCATCTTGAATTTTGCAAAGGAGCTGTGTTCACAAAACCCACGTTTCCTGTGTGCCTCTGTTAAAAGCTTCTCTCCATCCCCTCTGCTATTGGTATTCTATACTCCTTCAAGAAGACACAAGACTGCAGAGAGATGCTGCTTGTACCAGGCTGTATTCTACTGTATTTTTGCCTTCACGAGTGACTATTTTGCCAATCTACTAGGTAATTTTGATCAGCTCCGAAATTCTTCGTTTTACTATGCCATGAACCTCTGGTGGTATTTGCCACAGTACCAGACCGTGTGTGCCATCACATGCTGTCAAAACCATCAATTAAAAAGGAAACTTTACATCCAAAACACTTATTAAATGTGTAGATTTATGTGTTACATTTTTGTGCCTTTCTCTGCTGTTGCTGGCTAGATTTTATTTAAATGATCTCTGTGTTTGTTGATATTATTCTCCTATTAACACTCTGTGCTCCTCTTAATCTCTTTTACCATCAGATTTTGATGTTTGCTCAAGAGCACTGTTTTGCATTATTCTCCAGGCTTCACGGGTAAAGACTGTTGTAGGTTTCTCAGCTAATACCTTTCTCCTATAGCCCTATTTTTCAATTTGCTGAAAGCTGGCATTATACATTCAGGGGTTTGATATTTTTAGGGTGATTTTTCCTGCTGTACATTTTTAGAGTTTGGCAAACAATGCTGCATTTCTAAAATTATCCTTTTGCTGCTTGCTGTTCACCAACCGATCTTTTTGTTATGGTTTTTGAGAACCTTTCTGTGTTTGATATTTGCATTTATTCTCCTTTTTTTGGATGTTTTGTATTCTGTGGTTTTCTTCATTACTGGGATTTAGCTGACCCTATGAATTTAGAACTTTAATGAATAATTTATTTGTACTGTGAACTTTATATATATTAATAAGAGCAAGTATGCACATTGTTTTCCAGAATTGAGTGATTGCTGGTGCATAGAATAGAAGCGGGGTGCATAGCTTGAATCACAAAACTCCTCCTAATCCTTGCTACAACTTATTCATGTAGACCCCACTGAATAAGAAAACAAAGTGTGGTCCTACAGCAGCAACACATTTTATGATCACGAACAGTGGGAGCGTTTTCTCATTTATCTAATTTTAGGAGGTCAGAAATTTCCATTTGTGTATTGATGGACCATGTGTGATTCTTAGTTCAGTAATATTACCTCATTTTGATAACTTTTTTTGTAAGTGCATTGTTTTCAAGACTACATTAAATATTTTAATTGGAGTAGACTTTCAAAACAACAAAAAGATAAATAAATCCTTTAATATATTTCCCTGTCCAGCCTATTTCTAAAGATTATTAGCTTAAATATCTAATTTGTACACAACTCATTTTAGTTTTAGAATAATTATTCTTTATAAATATTAACAGAAAATGCAGTAGCATGGAAAAAAATAGTATGTATGTATAAAAGCTTGCTTTCATTCAGTTTCTGTTCATCTTCATCCCAACAATGACTTTATGAAACCAGTGACTTCTCATAAAGGGGGAGAGAAAACAGGCATTTGAACAGATGGGCTTAATAAAGATTCTGCAGTATATCTGCCACAAATGGTTGAGCACAGCTACTAAAGCAGGACTAAGATATGACTGAGAATAAAGAACTTCCAAATGCTTTGTGCTCTCAGTGAAGAAATTTTAGATTAAAAGACAAAGGTTGTGATAAAAATATACATAGATCAAAGAGGACACATAATAGAACCTTGCTATATAAAAGGAAAAATCCACTTTCTTCCAGAGTAGTAAAATTGCAGTATGCTGCAGTGGGAAAATGACAAGTCTTGTATTGTTGGGTTTTTTAACTTATTGCCCCATCTAGTCGAGATATGGTTTCTGTCTTTTGTCTCAAACAATTTCAAAAAACCCGAATGGTTTACAGTTTCACCAGAAATAATGTTATTAAAGCTTTAAATTTTCAAAGGTATCCCTCTTATGAATTTCTGTGCAAGGTGGGAAGAAGTTGTTCTTATCATCCATTCTCTGCTACAGACTTTTTTCTTCCCAATAGAGCACAGAAAAGTTAGAAGAAATTTTTATGGTACTGAAGGACACATCACTCCAAATATATTGTTACTGAATAAAAAAATATCACAATGAATACAGTGTATATTTTTTATGTTACAACAACATGCTGACAGAATTAAGTCTAAACTGTCCTGTTGCCTAAAGCCTAGAGAAAGATGAAATTCAGCTCATCTGCACATTCAAACATTGGGCATGTTCCTGATGCTTCATGCATTTCCATGGTCAGAGAATCAGACGAGAAACATCATGTACATTTAGTCTTTATATTTTGTTGAGGAGTTCTTCACTGTCCAGGAGAGTTGCAAAATAGCACTTCAGTGCATCCCCGACTTGGCTTTGTTTCCAGGTAAAATTAGGTATGGTTGAGGTTTCTTTGTGTTTAATTTTGAGATTTAACTTGAACTGTTGTCTTCTTCCAGAAAAACATTATTTCCCTTCATTTGTGAAATTTCCATAATGGTCACATCTCCTAGAAAACTGGTAACAAGGCTTTGTATACAGAAATAGGTTGTTAGTGAAACTCTCAATACTTTGGCCATGAATAATTTTAAGTCAGATCCCATTTTTAGCTATTCCAATGCATTTGCTTAGAAGCCTTCTATTTAAGTATCTGATTCGAAAATTTTAACCAGTTTTTAAAATACATTCAGTATGAGACCTGTTATTTCCTGAAGTACAGATTTTCTTTAAAATTTAAACCTTCTGGTGATGTGATAAGTAACTGCCTAGTCTCAGTTCCCCAAATTAGTTTATTTTGAGATGAATTTTTGTTGAGAAAAATTGTCAATTGTTACAGTAAGGATGTGTTTGTAGAAAAGTCTGTTTGGTCTTTATTTTTAAATTAAGGTATCTGCTGTCTATGAAACCTGACCAAAAACCAAAACCAACTGGAAAAGGGTGTTCTTGCTCTAAACAAAACCTCACGATCTTGTATTTCTGCAGTTCTGTGAATCTTGAAGTGCATCTCAGGAGTACATTCCCCTTCTCCCTTGTAGTTTAGCTGGGTTATGGAGGCCATCTTGCTGAAAAAGGCTGTTGTGAAGGAGAAGGTAGAAGCCCCAGCAGCAGCTTTCTCTGCCTTTGGTTGGGCAGAATGGCCTAAGATATGAGGCTCCTGGGCTTGGCCCCCACCTGAGCTAGGCTGCAGCAATGATAATGCTGCATTTGTACCTCATTTCATACCTGCCTGATTCTGATCTGCATCCCAACCTGCTGACTTGGGTTTCTATTTTTTTAGGCTTCCTTCATCACTATGGGCTTGCTAGGTGCTTGGTGGGCTTTTGGCTGCTCCTGATCCTGACTTGATTTCTTGGCTCCTTGTTAGGGAGGCTGCTGTCCTTGCCTGCTTTGTGACACTCAGCTCACAGCTCGCCTTCCTTTACAGGGCAATCTGCCCTTGCTGCTTCCTGACAATGTTAAAGGGAAAGAATCACAGTACTCTCTAAACCTGCTTATTTGAATTATTTTGGGTAAGTTTCTGCTCTTTGTTACTGTCACCCAATTGCTGAATCTGTCCACTTGTAGTGGCCTTGAAGCTGCATAAGCAAATACTTGCAGATACTTACGTTCTCACAACTCCCTGCTTCCCCATCACTGCATCCATCATGAAAGTGCATGTCTCTTCACACTAATGGTTATTTGATTAGCAGCAAATTGAAATTATCTGAATGAGTTGCCAGTGGCAATGGTTTAGCTATAGCTCTGTGTTAACACTGGGGTGAAACATAGGCAGATGGAGCATGGGGGCTGCAGAGTTAGCTCTACAAGAATGCTTAGAAGAAGGTATGATTGTTACTCTCAACTTTCTGGTTTATGTACTGGAATGAGGCAAATCTACAGCTTAGCTGGTTCAAAGGCTGCCACCATTTTGGGATGCTGCATGCTTAATTTGACAGTGGTCATTAAAAATGATGCAGCTAGTCCAGTTGCCTTGATTCTCCTTGGAGGCTTTATTATCTGAATAATTGTGCAAGAAAATGTGCAACTAAAAATGCAAATTTTCTCATGCTCCTGATTGATTTGAGTATTCCTGAGTGAAGACACAATGTTATTTAAAAAGAAATCAACAAGAAAAATGAAAATGCATTCATAAATAAAACATAGAGGAAGAGACAGTTTCATTCCCTCCAACCTCAAATGTCATCAGACATTTAGAAGAGGTATCTTTAGGACAGGAGATGTTTTAAGAAAAGGATGCATGTCTCCATTCTCAAGACATTAGATTTTAAATGTTTTTTCTTTGCCATTAATATCTATGTTATATGTCTTCATAAAAGGTTTTTAAAACATTTATTGAATTCAAGGACAGGGAAATAATTTGTATTCAGTCTAGAAGCTAGAGTGACTATATGTATTCATCTGCATAACACAGAAGCATAAAAAACAAAGCCCATGTTCTGTTATAAACAAAATAAGATTGTATAGCTATTAGTAACGGGTGAATACAGGACCAAAGTACGTACAGGCACTTTATGGAGGAAGAATTATTACATGCTTGAGTGTAGGTGAATGGAATAATAAAAGGGAGTTCCTGCTAGAATTATGCCTACAAATGGTTCTCTTTAACTGCCATCTTATACTTATAGAAAAATAAATAAAAAAAAAAATAGAAGAAAATCCAAAGAAGTTCACCCAGTGCAATATAAAACACAGCCAGATAGGGTCAGGATTACTAGTTTTGAGTGGGGAGACTGGTGCAAAAGCAATGGTCCTTGAAACCTCGTGTGATCATTGTAAAGGCTGCATACAAGTATACCCAAATCCTACCAGCTCTTGCTGCCAAAGCAGGTGGGTAAGCAGGGCATACAGCAGGGCAACAAAGGACCCCCAAGAGAATTTTAGGAGGGAAGCAAAGGCCTTTTAAATCTTGGTATGGCATTGATCAACACAGAGGAGATGCTTTGAAAATCAAGTATATTGAACACAGCAAAAAATGATTTATGGCTTTTGTTACTTATTCTTGAGGTTTTATGATAATCCAGCACTTCAAGTAAGAATCGCAGGTAAACTACACAGAATCCCTGGTTTTGCTAGGCAGTGCAGAGCACAATTGTGACATTATACATGCAGAAAGATAATAGTACTGAAATCAAGATAGAAAGATTAATGTGTTAAACATCTCAAGTTACAACAGGATGCAGTGTAAATGTGCTTAGAAGATAAATCAGATTTACTTAAATAAGTATGGTGAGCAACAGACTTAAAGTGTCTATTTAAACATAGGAGTAAGCAAGGAAGAATGTGAATACAGCATCTAGATCTGTACCAGCCCAGCTCTGAATTTGCCTGGGAATCCACAGAAATGTGAAATAGAGTCCATCTCTCTGTGGTAACTGCACCCTTTCTGTTCTATCACCAGCTCTCTGATTAACTCTGTTGCAAGATGCATGTTCCATGGTAAGTTCATGTGCCATAGTACATGTGATGTGAGTGAAATCATTCACAAAACTTACTTGACAAGATCTCTAATTTGAAAGGTTGAGAGGAACATGTTTCTGTGTTTTAAGGGTAGCATAGAAAATGTCTAAGTATATTTTCTTTTGAAATCTGAAAACCACTTAATGCACCCTAAAGACAGGTGTTAATATATCAATGTCAACTGTGATGAGGATAAACAGAATCAAATAGGTGAAAAAAAGGTTCTGAAATTAAGACAAGTTATTAAGACTGAAAAAAAAAGTCTGAAGGAGCTTACTATATTTTCCATTTTGTTCTTACTCGTTTGACTTCACAGGACTAGGGATAAAATATGAATTTCTGTTCATTTTCTGAGGTCTTGCATTTGCTGATTATCTTGAAGTGAACTAAGTAGCATTAAGTTAATGAACTATCTGTTGATCCTGAACTATGTAACTATACCCTGTTGTGTAAAATGACTAAACATAATGAAGTGGAAAACAAATAAGTATACATTGATTATGTATTGATTGCTTTAAGTGTGTATTGACTACACAAGAGTATGAAACTGTTCAGGTTTTGAGAAAATTGTGAAGACATGGGTTGGTAAAAGGTTGCATAAATGAATGTTATATTATTTAAAAAAAAAATAAATCTTTCTAATGAAGGAAATGCTTTGATTGTGTATATGACTCTTCAAACAAAGCCTGTTTTTTTTCAGGTAATGGGCAGGTGACCTCAGCATTAAACACTATTGCTTCTTTCTTTGATTCCTCAGATCTGTGTGCAGGTGTTATTTGTATGTGATTGTTGATGGAAAGAAAAAAGCTATATATGAACAAGAATACACATGCAGGTTGTTGGGTTGTTTATTTTTTTTTTTTTTGGTGAAAAGATATTGGTAATTGCTTTTGCTAACCCTGGTTTTACACTGAGATCTGCATAAAGTATCATTTCATTAAAGCAAAGAAACTGAGAAGGTAATCTAACTTCTAAAGCTTGAGTGAGCAGTCATTTGCCTTTGAAGATTACTTAAGCCATAAAGTTTTGATGCCAGTCATAGAGGAACTGACAATTATAAATAAAGGGGGCAAATAGAATACTTAATATAAATGTCAGTGAGATGTGTTGTGAGTGTTACAAAACATCACATGCTTTTTATACATATGAACCCTTCTGGAGAGATTACATCTGAAGAGCTCTCACAGCTTAGCTAAATGCAAAGTCATTAGTTTTTCTCAGAAACTCAGTAGCATCCTTTTCCATACTTAAACTTTCTGTGGAGAAACTTATGAGGTCTTTATTAGACATAGGGAAAGTACTCTTTCTGATTACAGCTTTTGACATTGGTCTAGACTGAGTGGGCAAAGGGTAGCTGCATTTTGATGACACCTGGTGAGTTTACATAGACACTAGATGATAAAGATGTCCAAAAACAGTTGTTCTCAGTTAATTAAATTCAGGTACTTGGAAGAAGTTTATTTGCAAAATTTTAGGAGATTACCTTGCTCTAATAAGCACAAATTTTGAAGAGTACCTTAAAGGGGACAGTGATAATAGTAGGGCTGTTTTTTGCATCAGTAGCAGAGGTAGAAGTTATTTGCAGTATAAACTGGCCCTGAAATTGCCTCCTTCATTCAGCAAAATAACTGCTTATCTGCTTATAGGCCGAGGGTAAGGAACAGGCAATATAAGAAATTAGAGAGTGGGCCTGTTAGAAGGGTGGCGTGTATGATGCCGTATCCGCTCAGTTTTAGGAGGAGAGCAGCAAGTAATATGGATCCTGCAACTGGGGCCTCTACATGGGCGTTGGGTAGTCAGAGGTGATTTTACCATGAAGGCTGTTAGTCAGGCTGTGCTGAGGTGGAGAGTGGTTCAGGGGTTAGTTGGTGAAAGGGTGTCCTGGGCTTGAACCACAACAAAGGGGTAGGAGGTGGGGGGCGAGTTTTAATATGGGGAGGTGGAAGGTGACTATAATTATAATAATAATTTACTATATATTTTTGTAGTATTTACCCAATAGTGGGTGAATTTTACATAAAATGTACCTCAGCCCACATAACGAGTTTCAAAACCACTGGTCACTCTTAGAGCTAAGGACAGTATTTTCAAATACATCAGTGTGAGTTAAATGTCCAAAGATCAGAGAAGGGAGCAGGTTGATTTAATGTAGACTTTAGGAAGAGACAAATATTTGATTTCAAAGTGAAATTTTCAGTTTCCAATTTCTTTAGTAAAATCACTTATTTGATGGGGGCAGGGTATGATAATACATTTGGATTTAAAACAGAGTTAATTTAGATTTCCTTTCTTTGATCATGTTTTTGGCTGTTTAGAAAATCTGAACATAAGCTATAGTTAAGCAGATGATTTAATCTCCTTGCTGAAAGAAATGGAGTTTCCATTGTTGCTCAGTCCAAATTCCTTTGATACTGCTGCTGAAAAGTTTTGGTAAAAATGAGATGATATGGGAGTATTGTTGAGATACAGAATAAGTTTCAGCATCCCCAGATGGATTGATTTCCCCCTTGTTGTGACAATGTGAAGTGACTGTACTACCAAGTGGATTAGTTCTGCAGTTAAAAAATTTTCCTCCTAATTCAAAAAAGTCATTATTGCTCTGTACATAAATTTCTCAACCAAACTACCATTTTTAGGGTGTTCACTCCAAGACAAAGAAAATAAATAAATAGATAAACCCTACTTCCTTTGCTTACCCTTAAGAATACTTGCCAGACAATCACAAGAGGTTTTTTTCACCGTTACAAATTGTATCTGTAGCAAAGACTAACAAAGGTATCTAGTAACATCAAAAAACCCAGAGAGTTTATTTTAGCTTTTTTTCTTTTTTCCCAGTTCTGCTCACTTTCTGCATTGCAGTGAGGTACTCAATCAGACTTTCTGACTTTCTGATTAACAGGTGAGATAGCTAGTGTGTTCTCATTGATTTTTTTCAATGATGTTGGGGTATGATTGACAGCCTTACCTATTAGTTCCTTTTGTTTAGAGACCTTGAAGCCACAACTGGTTAACATAATTCGAACAGGATATTAAGCCTCAATATATGTGGTAAAATCAAAGTCTGGTCTTGATTTCAAGTATAGTACATACATTCACGTAGCAAATTGCTTTTAATTCTCGTTGGTAGAGTAAAATCTATTTCAGTATAAAATCACTTCATTGTTGTATTATATACATTACCTGTAAACCTGCAAAAATAATGATTTATTGCTAGGAAGAACAAATTATACATCTCCCAGATAGCTTTGGTTTTCTAATTAAATAAGTTATGAGAAAACATCATTTTACTGATAAAATTTGAACATTTGGCTGTGCAATAATAAAGATTTAGATAAATAGGTTTAAAATTTATGTATTGCTAGCCAAAATTTGGCCACTTTCTCTTGAAGTAATTTAAGTTACAGATGTTTATACAGCCCTCTGAAGGAATTTAGTTACTGAATGTTAGAGACATCTGAACTACAGTAATCGTGGTCATTAGCAGCTTGACTTTGATTTTGTTTGTTGTTGCTGACCCTGCTGTGTGAGAAAATAAACATACTGTATAACTGCATATATGTACACTTGTGTGTATTTAAACATGAAATCTCTCCCTCTTCCATAAGTCTGCAGTAGTGGGGACCATCAACATGTGTGTACATGTCTCTGCGTGTGACTATGTAAAGGAAAATTTACATGAAACAAAAATTTAAATTCTATCTTCACATAAAAAAAATATTCCTACTGTTTCTTAAGCATCCTTGACCTCAAAAAGACTCCATAATGGTTCTCTAATACTAGATGCTATGTTGACATAAGATTTTTAAGAGTTTATTTTTGCCAGAATACTCTAGCTCAGTGCATTTTCCAGCAGGTTTTCCTGACATATCACACTACACAACCCAAAAGAAAAAGAAAACCTGGTGACTGCAACAGGAACACAGAAAAATAAGACAGGGGAAAATGCTAATTTGTGGGAGGGAGGTGGAAAATAAGTCACAAAGAAAAACAACAGCTGGAATTAGAAAGCTGTGGGAAGAGATCTGAAGGAAGAATCAGAGAAAGAATAGGAACCATGGCTAATATAATTTAAAAGAAAAATAATCTAGTTCACAAGCATATAAATGCTTGCTTAGTGATAATTCCATAAGTGGCATGTGTTTTTGTGGGAAAGGAGTTTGTTTGTAAACTTTAGATTTAGATGAGGTATCCAGGAGGCAGCCAAGGGGGCTGGGAACATGGAAAATGTCTAGCATCATGTGAGATACTCATACCTCATGCCTCACTGAGGTGGTTAGTGTCCCTACAAGTGGTGAGGAGGGAGGCTTCTTCCAGACTGTGATGCAGAATGAGGATATCCCTCTGGAAGTGCTCACCTCTTCTGTGAGCAGAAATTGTCACTTGTATTTCAGAGGTAGGCTGACTAAAGGCTGAAAATGTAATTCCAAGCTGTATCATACTGAAGGTGCTTAAGATCCATTACCATTCAGTAGATTTGGACTAACACGTTCTTTCTTTCTTAGTAACTGAAACAAGATTCTAAGTGAAACAATTCGGAGAATTTATATACTTGGTAGGTATTTTAGCTATATCATTATGCCTTTTTTGTCAGTATTTTACTGGTGATCAACGATTACCTTCCAGGTTGTCATTTCAAGTGGCTTAGAACCATGGTAGCTCATCTGTGTCACCTTTTTTGCAAGTGATTTATAGCGATTTGAGCAATGATAAACTAATAAACTCATGGGCATTCTTACTAAGCATGTACATCTTCAAGATTTCTGGTTGTGCTCGATAATGGCAAAGTGTTCCCTTTAAACAGTCATATCTCCCACAGTCCTCACCTTGCAGGGCCCTACTGCCCTACTGCTTATCTTTATGGGCATGCTGGTCAAGGTGAGAGAAGGCTGTGAGAGTGAATAGGCAATAGGTGTTTCAGGTAAACCTCCCTTAGCTAGGAATGTCCATGGCTCGGAGGACAGCAGGGGCGGACTTGGACTAAAACCCATGCAGGATGCAATATGTGTAGTTTCTGGATGTACTTAGTGTGTCCTAGCTCTTTGCTGATTTACTGGATGATGAAGTTTAGTTACTCTGAGACTAAGGGAAATAAGGTAGGGTGAAAGAAGAGACAAGCTTGTATATGACTCCCAAGGCAATGTAACTGGTTGCATCTAGTCAGGAAAAACTCAACCAGTATGAAATGACAACCAAAATTACATATTGATTTGTTAGTAACAGTGTTATAGTAATCTTACTTGCTTTTAGAAGATGTATCACACCAATACATGCAGCTTAATCCTTGCTCAGCTATATGAAAATATAGATTATGCATATATAAGTTCGAAAGATACTTTAGAAGTATGGTTAAATGGTTATGTGTCTAAGACTGCAATATATTTATTCAAGCTCACAAGATGTGATCAGTGTTATATTGATAAATCAGTGTAAAATCTCCGTGTTTACCTTCCTGTCTTCAACTACCCCATTACAATGTGGACAGCCCACACTCCTCTGTACTGCTTAAAGTAGTCTTTGGATCTTCCACCTCACACACCCCACATTAAGAAAGGAGTGTCCTGTATTTACCCATGAAATATTATTCTGACTCACACACTGGACTTTGTGTTTATAAATTTGAAATTAAATTCTCCTCACATTTTTGTTCAGAGATCTTCATTTCTTTGCTCATGATCTTGAACTGTGTTCACATGTCACAGAGATCAACACAGTGCAGTCAGGGCTTTGGAGGCACTTCCAGTAATTTTGTCCCTGTGAAGGGACTCACCTCATATTTCTATTACTAGGAACTTCTTTTATTTGCAATATTGATATAGACATCAGGCCAGAGCTGTAGGTTTCAAGGTTACCTACCATTTACACTTTGTCCCAGTGCAACGGCAAACAAAAACCATTTTAACACTTTTGAAACTTTTAGAGAAATAGTCATTTAAGGATTAAAACTTAAAAGCTATAAGAAAGGTTTTCCTTTTTATTTTTTCTTTCACTGGTAACATTTTTAAAGTAATTCTCAGTGACTTTTAGTTAGTATTAAGCCTTGCGGTTTCCTTTCAGGGCAAGGAAGCCAGTGAAGTGCATTTGAGATATTTGTGTCTGATGCTGTATCCTGAGAGAGGACAACAGCAGATGTGAACTGCAGCTTCCTTTTCTGTTACTGAGTATTTGCCTATTGGTAGAAAAAGAATTGTGTGTCCTGTTCGCAGTATACCAGACATTTAGAAATCTAGGAAACTAGTATCAATGCGTTGTTTAAAGCATTACTTTGCCATGTGAATTCAGGCAAATGGTTTTGTTTGGATCTTACCTGGTTAAGGCTATTGCTGAACAGAAGGAAAGAGCTGGAGGGATTCCATATGGATGGCAGCGGCAAGTGAGGATAAAAGCTAGCTCTTCCTGTACACATCCAAGTTAAATTAAGGACTCTAGAAGTGAATGATGGGCAAAACAATGAATCTTCTCTTAATTCTATTCACCAAATTTCTTTTGCACTTAATTTTCTTTCTCAGTTTCAAACTGCAACCCTGTAATCTCCAACAACCAATTTTTTCAATTTTTTGTTTTCAATTTGATTTAGTCTTTCTAACTACTGATATACTTGATATAACAGCTTGTGCTGGTTTCCTGTTACAATGAAATTTTAAGCCTCTGCAAGGGTCTTAGATTTCCTAATGACTTTCCTATATGACGTCTATTTTTTTTGTTATTTCTCACACTCATCATCATTTATTTTAGCACATCAAAAAATCCCTCTGGTCTTCACAAAATGTTTCTGATCCATTGTACTATAGCCTATTTAATGAGTTGCCCAAGGTCGGAAATGAATGCTGCAACATTTCTCTGAATGAGTGGAGAGTTTTGTGCCCGTGCAAGAACAGAGGGAAACACACTTCTGAACCTGACAGGGTCATATCAATTAGTTGACTTATTTATACCTGTATGTGGTTAGGTAAGGAATTCTAAGCTGAGGTAATGAACATTGACTTATTTATACCTGTATGTGGTTAGGTAGGGAATTCTAAGCTGAGGTGATGAACGCTCATGGACTCTGCATGTGACGCAGTTGATTGCCTCGCCTTCCATAAAGTTCACATCAGGTAGGGAACTAATCTCAGTTGAATAGCTTGGACTGAATGTGATGGATGAACCTCAGGATGGAGGTTTCATAGATCCAATCGGAGAGTACACAGCTTCTTCTCCCCCCCTCCGCAAACTAAGATAGATTTCCAAATTAAATAACTAGCCAGCAGCTAAATGTGGCTCTGAATCTATTTACTTTATAGCAATAGCAGAAACCTCCTCCCCAGAATCCTTTTTTCTTACATAAGATATACTACATGGAATTATTAAGAAAAAAAAAATAGATTAGATGTAAACTTGCTTTGCTCTAATGAGGCAGGAAAGCAGATTCTCAAAATAACGTAACCTGATCTGGTTGTTGATGATGTTAGTTAGGATTTTCCACTTGGAAACCTCTGTGAAAAGTAGTGAGGCGCATTTTGAGCTAGATTCTAATCTGAGGAATGAGGATGGTTGTGTCATCATAGATGCCCATCTAAGGCTTTAGCTACCATTACATTTTAAGTACC
>NW_009940425.1:0-12011 GCF_000696875.1 Nestor notabilis | reverse complement strand
TGTGAAGCCGCGCTGCGAATGCCGCTGCCTGCGAGGGCAGGAACGCGTCGTGTCCGCGGTCCAGGCCTCCGTACGTGCCAGCCCGCCGGCGTGCTGTGAGATGTGGAGTGCGGGGCTGCCCGCCGGCTGTACCTCTGCCTCGGGAAACAGGGACTTCATGCACCACGAATGAGGTTTTGCAGTGTACAGACACGTGGCCCCGCACCCCTGTGCGTCTGTGCTCACCTTGTCATTGCTCCTCTTGAAGAGCTGTGTGAAAATAAACATGAACTCAGGGGCTGTAGTGGTAAGACAAGGGGCAGTGGGTTCAAACTTAAACGGGAGATTTAGGTTGAATATAGGGAAGAAATTCTTCAATATGAGGGTGCTGAGGCGCTGGCACAGGTTGCCCAGAGAAGCTGTGGCTGCCCCATCCCTGGCAGTGTTCAAGATGGGGCTTGGAGCAACGTGGTCTAGTGGAAGGTGTCCCTGTCTGGGGGGGTTAGAACTAGATCTTTAAAGTCCCTTCCAAACCAAACGATGCTATGATTCTATTGAAATGTGGTCTTAATTTAGCTTAAGAAAATCTTCAGTAAAACACCGTAGTGGTGTTTCTTACATAAGTAGTTACTGAATCAGTGGATGTCAAGCTGGATTGACGTGCAAATGACAGTGATGTGTTGGCACATCATTCTGGTGCTGCACGGTACTGGCAATGTACAAACCCACAGAAATACTCAACAAAGAATCACTCCGCATGTTTTAGCACACCCAACAAATAATAACTGAAATATTTACATGCATTAATATACTAATCTTCAGTATAGGTAAGTGCTGCAATTAAGTCTGAATTGTATTTTACAGATTTTACTTACTGTCTTCAGTTGTCTCCATAAATCAGGAATTTGGATGCTTCTCTGGAGTTCCAGCTATTCAGTGACCTGGAATTTGAGTGTAGTGATAGTTCAAACAAATAGGCCTGTGTGAGGTGTAGGATACAACTGCTGTCAACTTTATCTACAGAAATAGTATGGTGTTCTTGCAAATCAGAAGCCAGCTTGAATGTACTGTTTGTTACTTTCATGGCAGTGTGGCTACCTACTTGGAGTTGAATAACCTTACTCTAGACTAAGATTAGATAACCTGATAAAAATCTGCTGTAGGGTTAGGTATAGATGGGCAAAATGACTTGCAAGAAGTCATTCAAAATGCCTGAGGCAGAGCTGGCTGCTTACACAACCCTTGATGCTTGTTGCTTTTTCAGCTGTATGAAAAGGAGCTTCATAGTTTGCTTTGGTTCTTTTTTTCCTTACAAAGCTGGTTTTCAGTCTGTCAGAGCAAATTTATTAAAAAAGCATTATTCAAAAAATTCCTCTGAAGATCAGCTATAATTGTGTTAAATGTATATCACTAGAACAGTATTATGAAAGATGAGGGGTATTTTCATTTACAGCAGATGTGGGTTTATACATTATTGAAAAAGTAACTTGAGAAGTCTACTTTTATTGTCTTCATTTTGTTATGTGTTTTAATGCATGCTTAAAGAATTGTAGGTGATGATGATGGAGGAAAGCTCTTTACCCCTGAGGAATACGAAGAGTACAAAAGAAAAGTTGTGCCAATTCGGCTACAGAACAGGCTGTACGTGAGCTGGAGATCACCAACCGGCATGGACTGTAAGCTTGTGGGACCGGAGACACTGTGCTTTTGTACTCACCGGTAGGTCTCTCTTCTGCTTTTTGCACTACTGTAGTTTTAAAAACCAGGAAAATGTGAGATATTTCCAGGTACACTGCAGTGCAGTATAGGCAAGCTAATGTAAGGTCTAAGGGTTGAGAAAATCAGGTTTTAAATCATAAGAACTGTTCTTAAATCTAAATCTTACTATATGTTTTTTGAGACCAAAATTATTTTTTTAGTCTTCAATAAATTCAGCTTTAAGGCATGAGCTGTTATAGATCAGATTGATTCTGATCAATATCAGAATTCTGATCTCTCAAAATGAAACATAAGCATCTGTGATATTTATGTGATGAATGGATGTAAAAGCACCTGATATTATGCCTTTAATTGATAAGTAACTATTAACAGTAGTTAATAAAAATCAAGATACTTCAAAACAGATAAGCCTGTCACTCTTCTGTAAAATACTAACGAAGTTATAAAAGTTGTTATTTTTACCTGGTTTAGGTATAAACAACACAAAACAGACTATGAAGTGATTCCCGAAGACCGTCCTATTTGTGTGCCTTGTAGAGTGAGCCGTTGTCCATGCCGGTCCTACCACTACGTCCCTCTAAATGGCACACAGCCCATCCGTTGCAGATGCAAACACTTTGCTGACCAACACAGTGCAGCACCTGGATTTTCATGTAACTCTTGTAAGTTACTGATGGGCTCGCAGTGTTCTTTGCAAGGAAACTTAACAGGAACAGTGTTAGGGATCTGTATTCTGCTCAGAGTATTAAGTATGCGCTGCACTTGTCAGTGATGGAGGGATGTGAGATGGGAAAGAAGACATCGCCTTTTGCACAGGAGGGCTTGTAAGAACAACATCCTTAGCTTCCCCAAGTCCTGTGAAGGAGTGTAAGTGTCTGAATGATTCGACTAGGTACAGATGGAGACAGCCACCTAAAGTTAGTCAGTATAAAGCACCCCATTTGCAGTTTGTCACTTCCACTGCTGCACGCAGATGACATTATTCTACTTGAACTTGGTAGTTTGACAGAGGGAAGTGTTGATTCCCGTTCCTCTGTTGCCTGGTTGAATATAATGTTAATGTATTTTTATGTCTTTTCTCAACCCAATAGGAAGTAGTGCTCTGTTCTCAAATAGTGCTATTGTTAGCACTTTAACAAAGCCGTTTCTGAGCATAATGTGGGTCTAGAAATGTAAATTGGAATAGAGATTCAAGCAAAAGTTTTGAGAAGGCATTAAGAGGAAACTTTTTGCTTCAGTTGTTCAAGCTGTTATAATGAAACAGCAGCAATTATTAACTATCAAAAATAAATAATGCATAAAGATGTTTTAGTTTGAAACCTCAAATTACGTAAACTGAAGATTTTTTTTTTTTTTTTGCTGGGGTTCACAGAATCATGGAATGGTTTGGGTTGGAACAGACTCTAAAGATCATCTAGTTCCAACCCCCGTGCCATGGACAGGGACACCTTCTTCTAGACCAGGCTGATCAAAGCCCCGTCCAACTTGGCCTTCCCTACTAGTAGTAAATTTATTTCATGAAATGTGTCTAATTTGTTCAGGAAAGATTGTAAACAGCTGTTGCTGGATGAGAATCACATCCCACAGAATTAAAACATTAAATATTTATATGACAGCCTTTCAGGAATTTGCTCTAAGTAATGTGAAAGTCTTAAACGTGCAGTTGGATGATTCAGACTGAATCCTTAAACACAGTGTTTCTAATAATAATTAATCACTACATGAGGAAGAACTTCTTTCCTGTGAGGGTGACTCAGCATTGGAATTAGTTGCCCAGAGAGGCTGTGGAGTCTCCTTCCGTGGAGATAGTCAAGAGCCATCTGGACATGATCCTGAGCAGTGTGCTGTAGGTGACCCTGCTTGAGCAGGAAGGCTGGCCTATATGACCCTTGGTGGTCCCTTCCAACCTCAACAAATCTGTGATTTCTGTGATTGACATTGCACACTTTTTCTAGTGTTTCTCAAAAATACTGGGCATTTCTGAGGGCTTTACAGATTAGACAGAGAACAGCTAAAACTTCCATTTTGGACTTGTGTTGATTTAATGTACTGGTACTAGTCTAGCCCAGTGTTGCATAAATCTAACATGACAGGAAAATCATAATTTAAAAAAATACCACTGTTGCCTTTTATATATTGTATATATTTTATTCTGTATCCCAACACAGAGTAAGAGCTCTCTTACTGAGGAGTGCCCAAAAGTATATGAAAAAGCTTTTCAACACTCCAAGAATGTGATCCTTGAACATACTACACAAGACTTAAAAAATCTTTATTGGTGCTTTGCAAAATGAACTGTAACCGGGAGTTAGAAGCAGGGTAATTTGTATAATGAAACGTGCAAAAATCAGTTCCTCTATTTCTTGTTCACATTATTGCTCCAGCAGGGCTTTTATGATAGACTTAGCTGTAGCTAGGGCAGATATCTCACTTCACTCTGTGTTTCTCAATGTCACATGTGACTTGTATACTGTGGCAGCAGCAAAATGGCTTCTAAGGAAGAGTAAGCATTAGACTGGCTTTCAGTTACATCCTGAGGCTTAAAAAAAACCTGAAAGCCAGTCTAATGCTACTTTTCCTTAGAAACCATTTTGCTGCTGCCACAGCCTCTCTTTACTACCTAGATGATTTCGCTATTTGTAAAAGGCATTTAAACTGTGATTTGTATCATAAATTGTGATTTGAAATTTTCTGGCCATGCAACATTGACACGTGCTGTACACCTTTAGAGATAATACTGCCAGAATGCTGGCAGGTTGGCTGCTTGACCCAGTGACAGAAGTTTTGTTCTTCTCATCTTTTGTCAAGGGAGGGACAGAGAAGGGTGTTACTGATGGCAATGGACACAAGTCACAACACAGGAAATCCAGTTAGATATTAGGAAAGAAATGTCTGCTCCAAGGGAGGACCACTGTTGGTTTGGGCTGCTCTGAGAGATGGATTCTCCATCCTCAGAGGTACTTAAAACTTGACTGAATGACACCCTGAGAACGGACAACTCCTATGATCAAATCCCCACATTCATCCTTTCTCCTGTTTTATACAGCATTTTCATATAGCTGGAGGCTTTTGCAGTGAAAGAATACTAGTTTTTTCAGGGTCAGTTTAGGGAAACACTGTTTTGTCTGCAGTGATGCATAAATTGTATTATTATCTTATTACAGTTACGTTTTTGTTAATCAGGTTCCCAGTGTTCGGGCTTTCATAGTTGCTTTACTTGTGCATGTGGTCAGCCAACATATGCTCATGAAACAGTTGTGGAAACTAAAGAAGAGCGCGTAGCCCAAGGAAAGCCTGTGGGGCAGGATGTTCCTTTTGCTGCCATGGGAGGACTGACTGGTTTTAGTTCACTAGCAGAAGGCTACATGAGACTTGATGACAGTGGTATAGGTAAGTGCAACTGAGCTGACATGAAATTCTAATTCTCTAAGTTAGTTGTCTGAAACGTAGTAATTCAACATAGATTTTCAAAGTTCAGAGGCAAACTGGATCAATACAGGTAGGACTTCAGCCAGATTTTTCTTCTCCCCTAGCAGTCCTTAGGTGTGAAGAGATCACTATGACCGTCTTGTCCAACTTCCTGTAGTGAATTGATGAAAAACCTCTTTATCAACAAGTCTGGTGTTCAGCCCAGTACTTTCTGGTTGAAATGAATCATATCTTTTGGAAAGATCTCTGTCACTTCTGTTTTTCTGTTAATAGTTCAATATTAGACTTATGTTAGTCTTTTGGTCTGATACTGCCCAGGTGTTTCTTGGTTATACAGTTAAAGTTTTGGGTTTTTTTTCCAGACTCAAAGGTTAATAGCTGTTCAGCATCAAAAAGGTCATGTGTAGAACTTTCTGACAGGCATGTTAGTTGGCCTTGATACGCCTGCTGCTCTGTGATTTTGTGTCATTTAGTAACTGTCGCATTTTGTCCTGAAATGCTCTTTTACTTATTACTGCCATGGACTCATTATTTCTTTTTTAAATTCTGGCCTGTTTTCCTGGATTTGCCTGAAGTTCAGAAACTATAGCATAGTCATAGTCATTAAAGAAACAGTTTTTCACTTCTTTTGAAGCTATCCTCTGTTATGCTTTTGTTAACTGAAGTATAGAGGGTCTGCAGTGAGTGTTGTAGATCTGAAGCTGTAGCCTTGTCATGTTCTTGTGAACCTGTCATGTTCTTGTGAATTTCATTTTTGTTTTCATTCAACTCGTTTTCCAACAGGGACTCCTTCTGCTGAACTATTAGAATCCCCCGTTACCAGCATGGATCATCCATTTCTCAGAGCATTTCAGGAACCTTCTAGTTCTGCTCAAACCATCCCACAGATAGCAGGTGCTATAGTAGTAGGATAATACTATTTTACAAGAAGTATTTAATATAGAATTAACTGGTTTTATTTAAGAGGTGAAGAATGCTTAATTGTAAAATCAAAGTTGAAAATGAGCATTGAAGCCATGTTACGTGAAAAATTGTAGAACATTCATGTAGCTGAAATGCTTAGAATAACTTTTGTTACTGCTTGTTATTTTTGCTCATGATGAGCTTTTTAACCTTTAATGATTTTTTTCCCCCCTGAAATTTGGTATCTTCCCCATTAATGGTGTCACTTATTCATTGGATCAGTTTTCTTAAATTTTTAATTCCTACTAGAAGTTCATCAAATCTGAACGGATTATACATATTCAGCACAATCTTGTGAAATTGCCTTCTGCCAGTAACTCTTTTCTGCATGGAATTATGGATTGGTTATGCTTATTTTATGTCCTTTACTTAGTTTAAGAATTTAGCAATAAAACTGCTGAACTTCTCCAAGACTATTTATAATAGCTGCTAGCCTAGACTAAAGAGTGGTCCCAATTGCAGGGGTTTGTTACTTGCCTGTAGAAGCGAGTTCTCATTTGAAATCCATTTTGCCAAATAGAAAACATGACTAATGGAATAGCAAGTATAATTAATGAAAAAAGGTGGGGTTTTGTTTTTATGTTTCAGGTGGTTCTAGTGGCACAAGGCAAGTTTCTCATGGAAAGTGTTCAGAACAAGATGACATGGCTTACTTTGAGAAACGTTATCAAGAACGGGCAAGTTACTACATTTATTGCGTAATTCAAACATGTTTTCACAGGAGGATATCTAAAAAAAGATCAATGCATGATTTAAGTGGCATATAAATGCATTATATCATTTTCTCTCTTCCTGAGAAAACACTATCCACTTAAAGTTTTAAATACAATTATGAGTGATTGCAGGATTTCAGACGTCAGTCATGTCTGGGATGGCATTTACCTTAACTGAACAGATGTTTATTCAGGTAACTCTCCATTACTATGTGACAAAAAGAAACAACACAGCAGACTCACAGAAAGTCCCCTGTGACATTTAGGAATGTGTGTTTGCTGCCTCCTTTATAGAACTTTGTGATGTTCTTTTCCTTACAAATGTCTGTGTAGTTGGGCTGAATCTGACGTGTCTTTCATAGATGATCAGAACCACCCCTTAGAGGTGCCTCCTCCACCCCACTATCTTAAATATAAATGCTCTGGAGTATAGGTTACTAAGATGCTTGAATACCTGTTCTTTCCCCACATCGTCTCCTTAGCTCCCTCATCTCAGCTGGAAGCGTGTCTTGACTGTTTATGAATTTTTTTGTAAGGCAATATTGCATAATTAACTTTTAAAACCTTAACTGCTGTTATCCTTGCTGCTTGCAACACGGCATTTGTTAATGAGAAAGCTGATCTAGCGCTGTGAAATTTTTAATAATTTTCTTTGTTTTGGAAATCATCACAAAATGTGGTAAGTTGTTAAAAATGCATTATCAGTTTATAGGAGAAAACAAGTTATTAGCAAATCCAAATTGCCATGTTTTTCCCCCCCAAGATTTTACTTTCTTTGCAAAAGGTAGTAGGAAACAAGCCTGCAAATATGGAAAAATGTTTTAAAATGAGTTCCTGTGTAGACCAACAACAGAATTGCTTAGCAGTGAGCTCATCTGTAGACATCCAAATCAGGACTGGGGCCTTGCTTGGTTTTGACACTATTTCTTGAGGAAAAAAAAAGGCATTTCAAATATACTATTTTGTATTTTCTTGCATTTTTGATAGCAACAAGATATCTTATGTTACATGAGAGGAAAAAGTCCATGCATTCCTTTTATATGATTCTTCTAAATAGAACGTCATCCACTGATTTAACAATACGTGAGAACTGTTGCTTCTAAACCCAATAGATATATTTGTATGTATTAATAGTCTTACTACAAAATGGCAGATTTAAATGTATATGTAAATCAGAACATGCTGTAAGAGCCTACTGTGTAGAAAAAACATTAGGAGAGGAAGGCATGACCTCGTGGGTCAGTGAGGAGACACTGGGATGGAGCTTTAGCATCTCTACGTCAGCAACAGACTTCCCCTGTGATTTTGTGCATGCTGGTTAGTCTAACTGTGTCTATTACACACCTGTAATAAAGCTTCTTTACCTTTCATTGACGTAAAGATAAACCTGTGAACATTTGTGAGGCACATTGGCCTTGAGGGATATATAAATACCTAGATTGCCATTATCAGAGATAAAGGCAGTCCTGGTTTGAATAGGGAAGGAGCTGCAGAGCTATGGCAGAGCTCCTTTGTCCTACAGTACAACAGTAAGTAATGCTAGGTTGGGCTGATAATTATCTGTAGCTCTCTCCACTGCATATATCACTCTTAAAGTTGTGACTGGATGTAGAGATTTAATCTTGCATTACTAGCTGACTTGCAAACTAATACTTGAACTACTTTTGGTGTCTTTCTTTGTTACAGCTGAAAAAGGAGAAGGCTGCTAAACAGAAAGAGAAAAGTGCGATGCCATCAAAGAAGCCATAAGTTTAATAAAGAACTATTTATTATATGCCACAGTATTAATCATTGCATTGAAGAGTATTTTTCGCTGTGCCTACCTGCATACTTGTATTTCTTAATTTCTTTATTCTGCTGGTTTGTTCTATTGCTGAAATGAATTTTTAATTATCTTGTAGTAAAATTGGTGCTTTAATCAATGCACTTCGGATCACCAGTATTGTTACATAGATATTCCTTTGAGAATCGAAAATCATAGTTAGACATTTACAGAACTGTTATTGAAGATCTGAGAGAATAATGGTGTATTTAAGTATAACGTTATAGTAGGGCAAAGAAAATACGTCTTATTCTTAAACTTCTATGACACACTTTATTTGTAGAGTCCTTAGAACTCATCTTGTTCATGGATTTTTATTTGGTGGAATTTGTTCTGTTAATATTGACATTTTAATTTTATTTAAATACTTTTTTTCCTATTGGTTTCATTGCTTTCTCATAAAATTCAAACATAGCCTTCTTTTCTCGGGCTTCTCTAGACTCTGTTCTTGCCAATGTATAAATATTTTTTACATGTGAAGTTCTATATGCTTGTAAACCCACTTCCATGTGTACTTAGTTGTTACTTGAAGGGATCCTGCTTGTATACCTTATCCCAGACTTCTGTAGCATGCTGTCCCTAACAATGATTCTATTAC
This sequence comes from Nestor notabilis, assembly GCF_000696875.1. Taxonomy (NCBI): domain Eukaryota; kingdom Metazoa; phylum Chordata; class Aves; order Psittaciformes; family Psittacidae; genus Nestor; species Nestor notabilis. The sequence continues at coordinate 2,788 of NW_009940425.1, read as the reverse complement.
ACTAAACTTCCAAAAACATTAAATGGAAATGGATATGCTATTTATTGCCTGTAAACAAATAATTATATAGTGTTTGATACCAACATTTATCCAACACGTAAAAGATACCAAGAAGGGAGAAGAGCTTTTGTATACTTTGTCTGTATTCACAGCTGTGGCAGCATATGTTGTATTAAAGGTGGTGGACAGGAAAATACAGTATTTGGTAACTTTGTGTGGTGGTTTAAATCTGAAGTGGTACAGGAAGAACTTGGTACAGAATAACTGGCAGAGGCTGCAGTTTAGGAGGCAAAAGCAGAGCCTGAGATCACTTTGTTAGTCTCCTTTATAAAGACAGTTGTAAATCAGTTTGTCTTAAAAATACTTGAAGATGTCTCTTGGATTGAAGACTTTTCAGGTGGTGTGTACTGAGACATTATAGACAGAGCTGGGAGTAGCTTACAAAGTTCTGATACCCATCAGAGAGAATGCTTCTGTGCGCCTGATGCCTGCATATGCTTGATGGGCAGAGGAAAAGAGGCGAGATTGGAAACATGTGGTGCAGGGCAGCTTGCTTTTTGTTCAGACACCAGCTGTGGGAGGGGAAGAGAGTTCTGAGGAGTGCATGCAGGTCGTACAGTGACTGATGGAGATGGCTGGAGTTCGAGTGAAGAGGGGATGGAAGGCTCAGTTGCCCAAATTGACAGATTAAAAAAGGCCATTTACCGTAACCCTGACCTACACTACCATTACTCCAGATGCCGATCTGAGAGGTTAATCTGTTACTTCAATTTAAATGCATAATATATCAGAGTGACTAATGAATGTTTTAAAAGTAACTTCGCCTTTACACTCTACACTGTTTCATGCTGTTTTAACTTAATAAATAAAAACGTTAATTTGAGCTCCCTCTTCTGGTCCCAATAAGCAATCATTTCTACAGATCCTCTACTTGATCTTGTAAGTAAATGGGGACTTCGCAGTAGAATTACAAGAAACAAACAAATGTAAATACAGTTGGTAAAAAAAAAAGGTAAATATATAGAAAAACATTTTATTTCAGTCTTCAGAGAGATCAGTACAAGCTTAAAAGCAGAAGTTTATTCTACTTAAGTATTTATCCCCATGGCTATACCCACTTGAGAATGCAGTTTCAGAAATGTGTGTATTTAAGAGATGAGGTTTCTCACAGCAAAATGTTGTAGGCAGAGGTTTTAATAGTTGCAAAACCCTTGTATTTTGTGCTTCTATACTGATAATGCAACTTTTTACTTTTAGGAAATAATGTGCTTTTATTGACATTTTGAGTTAAAAATACTCGTCAATTTGAAGTGTTTGACAAATTCAGTCATAAGTACTTCTGTACTAAACAGTACTTTGATCATAGTAAACTGGTTCTATGAAAGTAAATTTTCAAAGATTTTATTTTGTGCTTAAACTTATTTAACATTTCCACTTAAATGATATGAAAAAGTTACTACATTTATTTCATGAAGTTTCTTTTTAGTTGGAAAACAGGTGGAATCATAAAATTATCAACTGCACTAACTATTGCTTAGGAGTTCTGACCATTTTTCATCCATGTTGATGATGTCCAAGTAAAAAAACCTCACTTTCCTTACTGAAAGGCACACTTTTGACTTCTTGGTATTCACGTAGTACTTTTTTCCAGAATTTTTATATATACATGAAGAAACAGGTACAATATATCTCATAATGTTGCTGGCTGCGAAGACTGGACACTGATGTCATATCTTAAGTGAAATTTGCACTTAACTGGAATTACTGTTATTTTTATCCTAAAAAAAATAAATCATAGTTTTGTAGGATCAAAATTGCAACCTTAAATTCTGTTGAAAAATCTCTTTATACATCTACTAAAGATGAATATTTCTGTAAAGGTAAAAGCAGAGACCAGATGCTGGCATGTTTGCCATTAACATTGGGTTTGTTTTCCTGAGAGCAGTTGTGAACTTTGAACGTGGTGTCACGGGACAGATGAGTTACTGGTTCATCTGTATGATTTATTTGTGGGTGTGTATCTGTCATTCAGCTGGGCACATTAACTGTTTCTGAGCCTAATCCAAGGAATCTGGTACAGGGGAGATGGTTTGTTGTCATACACAGGGGTGCTCCGAGCTGTTAAAGCTTAATTGCATAGGTCTAGGCAATACTTAAGCACTTGCCATTTTTTAAATAGCTGGCCTGCAAATTGATGTTTTGCCATTGCTGTAACACTCCTGGAGTGTGGAACAGCATCTTTTCATTACTCGTCCTATGAAAAGGCTTTGATGTACCTTGGCCATTTATGATAGCAGACTGGTCAGTGATCCCAAGTGGAGGGCAAGCGGCTCCTTCCCTTCTGTGCTCTTCTGATACTCAATCCAGAATGCCTGTTTCAGGTTTGGGAGGAAGGGGAATGTGATGTGTGCAGAATTACTTTGTCAAGTTGTCAGTGTCTTTACAGCACACTGTGCATACTAAACGGTTTGCGGGTCTCATGTTTGCCTGTCCCTGGGATCTCTACCCATAGTTTTGTTGTAGCCACGGGGCCTAAGAGACAACTTTGCAGGTAGCAGTAGTGTTTTTTCTTAGCACAGACGAAACTGAAAACAACATGGGTCTACTAGTCCTCGCACAGGTGTAACCCGCTTGGGGTTTTTTCAACAAAAGGTACTATGTTTGTCCAGAAGCCTACTCTTCCTTTGGAGCCCTTGGCATTGGTCTTCAGGTGGGGCCGATCACGGGATGCATGCGGGCCCACCGTTACGGAATGCCGGAAAAGCCCGGTGCCTACAAGAGCCAAACC
>NW_009940424.1:2489-6703 GCF_000696875.1 Nestor notabilis | reverse complement strand
GCGCGTAGCCGTTACCTCCGCCCCGTCCCTGCCCCAACAGGCTCTGCTCCAGCAGCGCCCAGCCTGGCCCTGACCCCCCCGACTCCTCCAGCACCGGAGGAGTTCGTCCTTCGCTTCTCATCCTTCTGCTCCCGCTTGTTTCCAGGTGCTTTCAGAACCTGCGGCCCAAGTGGTGGAGCAGAAGAACGGACATGGACAAGGACAAGGACAAGGACAAGGACAAGGACAAGGACAAGGACAAGGACAAGGACAAGGACAAGGATGAGGTAAGGGCAGGAGCAGGCGCCAGCTCTGCTTCTCTGTCTCCTCCCTGCCCCATACCTGCTTCTCACCTCTCCAGTCCTTGCCGTGCAGGAGGTGCCCCTGGTTCAGCCCAACGCTGGGGAGGAGTCAGACCTGGACGAGGAGTTCGTTGATCAAATGTAAGTGTGATGGTGGCAATGCCGGCACCGAGTTCAGCTCTTGTTCCATGTAGGAAGTGATGAGGCTTTCCTTGATGTCACTTCCTTGGCTATAGCCTTGGATGCTATTTCCTTACTGTTAGTTCTTTGGCTGCTATTTCCTTGCTGTTATTTTCTCGGCTGTTATTTCCTGTCTCTTATTTCCTCGGATGTTCCTAGAAGCACAGACTTACAGAGTGGTTTGGGTTGGGAAGGACCTTAAAGCTCACCCAGTTCCACCCTGCTGCCCAATGGCTGTTACGTCATTGTTGTTATGTTCTTGCTGTCACTTCAGCGATAACAGATCCGCATCAAGCTTTCCCAGTGAGGACGAGTCATCAGGGAACGAGCCGATTTTCTTTGCCCTTGGATTGCACTGAGGCCCAGCGCAATGGTCCCTTTCTTGGAATCACTAATAAAAGTGTTCGGTTGTTCATTCACCCTGTGTCCTGTGAGTTGATGGCCACTGTTGTGCACGCGTGTGTCTGAGCCTGTGCATGTGTGCACATATGTGTGTTGCAGCACTGGGAGGGCCATGAACAGCCAGTGGGGTTGAGGCTCTGCCCCTAAGTGCTTGTGTCTGAATTTCCTCTGTTTGAACGCATCACCCCTTGTCCTATCACTACAGTCCCTGATGAAGGTCCCCATCCAGCATCCTTGTAGCCCCCTTCAGACACTGGTAGCTGCTCTGAGGTCTCCACAGCTCCTCTTCTCCAGGCTCAATACTTAAAATGTTCTCAGCCGTATCTCCATATGGGAGGTGCCAGGTACAGGCTGGGTCAAGCACGGGCATTAGGTGGGTTAAACAGGATTAAGCAGGGCGAGGGGCCGCACTGAGGCTTTGTTGAGAGCCTCGCGTTGGCTGGGTTGGGATCGCTGAGATGTTCTCCCTTAGGGCCTGGGGGGCACCTCACCGGGGTTGATTTTGGGGCATTTCACTCTCCAACTGTGGCTCCTCTTCGCTGCTGGGATCCAGCCAGGATCCAGCTGATGTTGTGCTGGAAGAGCAACAAGACTTGGAGCTGTTGCATGAAGAAGGGGGGAAGGAGATGAACCCCAAGCAGTGACACTTACATAGTAAATACCCAACCCTGCAGACACTCTACGCACTATTTGCTATTCATTTCCAGTCCCAGAGCACAAAACCAATCCAGTGGAGTCTCAGTGTTCCTGGGGGCAACACTGCCCCCAAACCAAAGTCTTTGAGCTTTAAGAGTGAACAAATCTGGGATGAAGGCACTCCAGGACACCCAGAAAGTTAGTTTGGTTGACAGCTTCTCCCTAACGAGATCTCTGTCCCTTGGTCTGAGGATGTTCTCCTTCTCCTCCTCTGGGGCCATTCAGCCTCAGTTCATTCTATCCTTACTGAACATGAGACAGTTCTGAACATTGCTGGGTACTTTCAGACATTCTCTTGGGGTTAACTACAATCTTCCTGCAGCAGCTCCAGCATCATCTGCACGTGTGCACACACATGTACTACTGCACAGTGAGGGCCTTTAACAGAGGGGACGAGGCTATGACAGGAGCAGGGAACACCCAACTGTGCCCCAACACCCTGCAACCAACACACTGCAACCAAGGCCCTGCACCCCAAAATCCTGCACCTCAACACCCTGCCCCAAGCCCCTTGCACCCCAAAATGCTGCACAACAATTGCCTGTACCAAACACCCTGCAACCAACACCCTACACCTGAGACAAGGAAGTACAAAATGAAATATAATCCTTTGTAAAATAAGAAAATTAGGTTTTAAGTAACTTTAAGTTTGGTGGCTTTGTACATAACAACAAAACTTTCCAAACCTAAAAAGCCCAATTAAAAGAGCATAAAAGGATCCTTGTATAAGATAAATCGTTGTAGCTGACAGTTTTAGGACCTTATGACCTTCGGACAAAATTTATTGTAACCAAAACAGGACTGTAGCTCAGGAGTATCTGAAACCAGCAGATGTTCAGGAGGTGCTGTAGCGAAGTTAACTGATAAGTAGAAGGACGAGGAGAAATCACTCACTTCTGTCAGTGGTGTTATCAAACTAATTAAGCTGGTATAAGCATTTATCTAGTGCGCATGCTTCAAAGACTTCCAGAACAAGGGTTCAAGGAATGGGCAAGTGATGAAGATCGTTGGAAGAAGTAAAACGACCACCAAAGACCACTACCACGTTGTTATGTGCATGCGAAAATAGGCGTGGAATTATGTAAAACAGCTCTCGGACAACTGATGCATATGTATGACATCTATCGGAAATGTAATGAATATGTATGTTAAGCAACAATATAATCACGGTCTGTTTGATGCTTACACGAGACACACATTAGGAGGAGATATCCCCTGTGTCTCCCAGCGCTGCAATAAAGAATACCTGCTTGTCAACTTAAACTTTGTTGGCGAGTTCTTAACGAGTTCTACGAATCACACCCCAACCCCATGCACCCCAACAGCCTGCCCCAAACACCCTACCCTGAACACCCTGTACCCCAACACCCTCCCTGAAAGACCCTGTACCTCAACACCCTCGCTGAAAGACCCTGCACCACAACATCCTGCACCACAACATCCTGTGCCCCAAAATCTGGCATTCCTTCTCTGCCCCTCCAAATCCACTCCCCACTCACTCACACATACACACATGATCACACACACAGCCATTGACACGCATAGTTGCATGAACACACATGCACAGACGTGTACAGCCACAGGTGGATACATGTGCAAGCACACAGGCACAGATACATGCACAGGTGGTCACACACATGTACACACGTGCGGCAGACGTGCACAGACGCACACAGTGTCAGGCACGCTCCTTCACACGCACACACATGTACTGCACGTGTGTTCTCACAGACAGGCACGTATGTGTGCAAGCACAGGCAGGTGGGCACCAGTTTTTCATGGCCACCCAGTGCTGCAACACACGTATGTGCACACATGCACAGGCTCAGACACACGCGTGTACACGTCCATCAACTCACAGGACACGGGTGAATGAACAACCCAACAGTTTTACTGGTGATTCCAAGGAACTTCTTCCTAATGTCGAATCTAAACCTAACGTTGAATCAAACCCTAATGTCGAATCCAAATTCAGGCTAAAACGAATCAGGATAAACCAGAGGGCCAAACATCAGCTCGGAAGTACCTGAGGAAGCAAAATCCAAGGAAAGCCTCAGCTGTTCCTAGATGGACCAAGACCTGAACTCCATTGCAAGCATCACACCATCACACTTAGGCTCTGCCGTGCTCACTAAAAACATCCTCCTCTCCTGAGACCTCCCCATCGTAGAGCTTCTCCAGGTTTGCCTTCTTATTCTAAAACTAATTGGAGCATTTCCCAGCACCAGAAGGTTCTAAATGCAGAGAGACTTCACAAAGCCACCAGCCCCTGTGCTGAATGCTCTGCAGCATCAGCATCAGCTCCTTGGTGGTGTTGGCCTCCAGCCTCGAGAGCTGCTGAGGGGAAGGTGCCGACGCATCAGGGCTGCTCCGGCCCAGGACGACCGAGAGTGTGACAGTTCTCTGCTCCCTGAGCGAAGGCTCCTTGACCTGGAGCATCAACACGGAGCTGCTGCTCCCCTTCCTGGGTGGCACCGCTCCCGTTAGGTGTCCTGGAGTCTCTGCCAGCGGAGCTGTAACACACCAAGAGCACATCAGAGACAAGCAGCTTTCTGCCAGACACAGGCTCAGAGGGTTCGCTGTAGCTGGGGGACACGGGCAGGGTGTGGGGCAGTTACCGCAGCGGGGAGCACTGGTGCTGCACACGCTCCCCCC
>NW_009940424.1:902-2136 GCF_000696875.1 Nestor notabilis | reverse complement strand
TGGGCCCTCTGCCCGGGGGCCTCAGCACGGCCCGGACCCACCGGGGCCGCAGCCCCGTGCGGAAGGGCTGTGTTTGGGCTCAGGGCAGGGAGCAGGGGCATTGCGGCTTGGCTGAAGCAGCGAGTGCTGTGTCAGAGCAAGGCCAGGAGAGGAGGTGCGGAGGGGACGCCTGGGGCTGGGGATTGTGAGATAAAGCCTGGGAAGGGCCGATGGCAGAGGCTGTGATGAGAGGGAGCCACAGCCCTGCTCGGGAAGCTGCACAGCAGAGCTGGGGACAGCACACGCTGCTCCCAGCAGCTCTGAACCCCTCCGAGCTCCACGGTGCAGGCGCCACAAGAAGCTCCAAGGCTGGGTAAACATCTCCTGTGCTCCGCAGTGTGATAAGTGAGGTTTGTTCACCAAAAGGTTTAAGGGGTAATGTTGTTTGTTATACTTTAAGAAAGTCTTTGTAACTGTCGTTTTGTAAAACATCTTTTTTCTTCGTGAAGGGAAAGGGAAAGTCAATTGTACTATTATGAAAAGTATGCTTTGTTAAAGTAGGAAAAACGCTTTTAGAGAAGGAAAAGGAGGGGGGGTGATTCGACTCGGTGCCTTGTTGCAGAACGTTGTAAAGCTCATGACCATATAAGGAATGGAGGGTGAGGGAGTGCTTAACCCAGTGAGAGAAACCCCTGCTCCTCCTGCACACACTGCTCCAGGAGGTCAGAGGGCTCCGTGTCGCGCTGCTTCTCACTCAGCAGCATCAGGAGCAGCCCCGTCCTCGAAACCATCTTGGCACAGGCCGGATGGAGCTGGGGCAGGCCGCAGTCCCCGCGCACAGCTCGAGCCACATGTGCCATGAACCTGCGCAGGGCTCGGTCTGGCACCAGCGAGTGCAGGTGGTGGCTGAGCGCGCTGTCAAAGGCGGCTCCTCGTGTGGCCGCACCGCCTGGGGCACTGGAGCTGCCTGGTGCCGTCGGGATGGGGGTTTCCTGCTCCTCATGCTGCCCGTGTGTTCGCCCCCCGGGGCCCGTGAGCACTGGGGGAGCATCCCCTGCCCCTGTGTGCTCCAGCCCCAGGGCTTGGCTGGCAGCGCTCTCTCAAAGGACTCCTTGGCTCACCTTCGAGTAGCAGAGCACCAGGAGAAGAAAAAACGTGATGAGGGAGGACAGCGAGAGCGCCAGCAGGAGCCTGTGGCCAGAGGACTGCTTGGCCATCTCCTGGAGAAAAGGAGAGCGCATCAGGGCGGGGAGGG
>NW_009940424.1:0-225 GCF_000696875.1 Nestor notabilis | reverse complement strand
CATGTGCTGTGGTGCGCCTTGATGGCTGGAAATGGGCAGGATGTCACTGATATTCATACTCAAGGCCACTTCCCAAAGCGTGGATTCTGCCTGGGGGAAGTCCAAGCCAGGCTCGTGCTGTTCCCAGCCTGTGGCTCTTCCTCCCTGCACTGCTGGAACCTCCTGCGCCTCGTCCCTCTGCGCTGGTTGGGCGGCGCTGGGGCTTTTAACTGTCAGGATTGTCAA
>NW_009940423.1:62188-67918 GCF_000696875.1 Nestor notabilis | reverse complement strand
CATCCGGCGGTGCTGGTGTGCTCTGGAGGTACCTGGCACTGCACACGTGTAGCTCAAACACAAGGGACGCAGATGTGTCACAGACCCACCCCATTCCACGCCTCCTCCATGCCCTCTGCACAGACCAGTATACCACTGCGCTCTTCCCAGTGAGACAGAGCTTAGCTCTCTGCAGCATTTAAAACTTCTCACTTGCTCCAAGCCATATCTTCAGATCCTTTTTCTGCTTGTAGGTCAACACATGTGAAGTGTTCCTCTCCATTGCCTGCCCCTTTCCCCAGTCCTGCATACTCCTTCCCTGGCCACCAGGCATGTCTGTACCTGATCTCGTTTTCATCCTGCACTGGTCAAACTTTGGCCAAACAACACCATCCTTTGCTATATCCTCCCCCTGCCTCCAGAGCAGCTCCTTGGCTTCTGCATGAAGAATGCCTGTAAAGGTGGAATTAGTTGGTACTTTCTGACCAGAAAACCAGAGCAGCTTCTTTTCAGATTAATCACTTTTTGGTCAGTTTGCCTCAAAAGAGCACCTAAGGGTGGTTAAATGACTCATGGCTGTAGGCGGGCCAGTTGTTAGGAAACAGTAAAGCAAGACACAAACAAATCCCCTCCTGGATGAGAACTCTTCTGGCAAATAGCATTTGGGAAGACATTCTAACACCTTCACTATAGAGTCGCAGAAGTGTTGGTGGGAAGGGACCAGAGGAGGTTGTGTTAGAGATTTCCAGAGGTCCCTTCCCACCACCACATTGGTGACAAATAAAAGATATCAGCCATGGCTTTGCTTACCTGAGTCTTAACACCCTCCGTGGCCAGAGATTCCATCACCTTTCTGATGTCCTGTGCCAAGGCTGCACCACCCTCCCAAGGAAGAGGTTTTCCTACCATCCTTCCTGAACCTTCCAGGACTCCTTTGTGGCTGTTGCTCCTTAATGTATCAGCAGACAATGGCAAGAAGGATTTCACTCCTTCATCCTTGCTCATTCAGCACTTGTAGACAGCTGTTAGATCAGCTCCTAGGTAACTCTTTACCAGAAGGAATAGGCTCAGCTCCTCCACCTGTGTTCAAGGGCCTTGTGTCCATCATGGGCATCTGTCGCTGATGCTTCTCTGGCTTCTCACTTCAGACTGAGATACATAACCCCCTGTCAGACGCACATCAGCAGACAGGTCTGGTTCTACTGCATCCTTTTTCTCCAGAAGCAAGTTTCAGCACAGATTGCTCATGCTGATACAAACCTGGGCAAAACCACTGGGGTCATCAGTGTGGATGGACCATGTTCTGGCCATAGCGAGGGGTCGTGGCCAGCCTGGCTGTGCTGCCCCTGACAGACAAGACAGCTCAAGCTTGCTTTCCCCATACGCACCACAAGCATGACCAGAGAGTGCCAATCTGTCACTTCAGACCAGAGTTTGAGTGTGACGGGGCTGCTGGGCTGCTCAGCCTCTGCTCTTCCACTTCCAGTGGTTCAGATGTTGACAGAAGGCTTAATGCGAGCCATGGGGTATGTAGATGTGCTGCAGTATATGAAGCAGATACCACGCAGGACCATCTCGAGGGGCTGGAGACCCACTTGGTCTCTGGTCTGGGGCTTGGAGTGGGGCTTGAGGAGCAATTGCCAGAGATCATGTAAAATCACATCTTTTAGAGCAAAACTTAATGTGTCTGTCTCTCCCCTAGAACAAACCCCCATAAGTTGATTCAGGAGTGTCACAAAAGTGATTCTGGTTTTGCAAAGATTTCCTCTGCCTGAAGCAAAGTTCAGCTGCTTTGGGAAATGCTTTGGCTAAACCCATCTCTCTCTGCATCACCTATCTCATATCCAGGAAGGGGATATTCTCTAACACTGAGCATCTGAAGGCTGTAGAGAAACACCAGCAGCAAAAGCATCACTTATGCTTCCAAAGGTCTTTTGGGAGGATTTGACGGTGGGCAGTGGCTCCCAATCAACCTGGGCAAGGGGGACATGCAGGTCCAGCCACCAGGTCCTGTGGGGGACAGAGGTCTCAGCCCAACCCTGCCGTGCTGCAAAGAAGGTGAGAAGCAGAGCTCAGCTGCTGAGTGTCTCTGGTGAGGCAGGAAACCAGAAAGGGGCTGGAGCTGCCAGTGGTGTGTGGGGCAAGTGTGCAGGGAACCCCTTTGGAACCCCCTTTCTGCCGGCTCCCAGCTGGATCCGTTCCGCAGGAAGGAGAGAGAATTACTCTAATGCAGCAGCACACGTCCTTCCCTTCCCGGCTGTTGAAGCACACCTCTGCCCCTGTGAAATACAGAGCCTGCAGGCAGCTGGAGGCTTGTGAAGGCGTTGCACAGGCTGTGAGCACGCATGGGTAATTAACCAGTGCTAGCACCAAGGCAGAATTCGGTGCCTTAAAGACCAGTGTGGCAGGTTGGGTTAAAGCTGACTTCCCAGCACAAGGTGTGAAGAGAGGCTCTGAACCCAGGTGAGGTGCTTTGACACCTCTGCTCAGGCCCATGGGCACCACAGGTCCCCCAGCTCCAGGAGTCTTGAAACTCCCATTTATCAGGTGCCCTTTGCTGGAGCCAACAGCAAGGAGGTGTTGGGGTCCCCTGTGGGCAGCTGGAGCGGTGTCTGAACCCTGCATGGGATCAGAGATGCCCCGGCCCAGATGCTTTTTGGCCCTGGCTTTGCTTGTTGCCTGCAGGGTTCTCCTGCCCATGCTCCTGCTGCTGGGCTGTGGCAGGGGCAGTTGACCTCCAGCCTGCTCAGAGGATCCCATGGACCTGCATTTCCTCAGCCTTGGTCTAGGCAGTCTGTAAAACAGGCTTCAGCTGGAAACTCCCTGTTCAGAGTTTCCTTGGATGTGGTTATTTGAGGAAACTCCCCTGCCCTCAGGAGCTTCTATCAGATAAATTACAATTGCTGCTGTAAATTTTCCTGTGGGATTATCTGGGATTATTAAGGGGTTTCCTGGGCTTTACTGCCACAGATGATTGATGGCAGAGGAGATGGGGTGCTCCCAGGAACAGGGAATTTCCTGGACAGTCTCCTCCACCATCGTGGTTCCCATGCTGTGCATGGCCATCACTCGCTGGCCGTGCCGTGAGACCTCTGTAACCTGGGCACTGTCCCGCACTGCATCCTGCTCATGGTGCAGGGGTGAGTCTGTGATGGATGATGGAGCAAGGACCAAGGATCCCGAGGGAGGCTGTCCCACAAGGCTGGGGGACATCCCACCTCATCCCACAGGCTTGTACAGGGCATGAATTACGCACAAAACTTCATGTCTATGGAGCACGTAGCCTTAATCTTCTTTTACTGCTGCTGTTTGGGGCTGGGAAGAAAAGGAGTGAACGGGCAGCTGTGATGTGCTGCATCCTTCTGCCCCACTCCTGCATCAGCGCCCATGACCCTCACCTATGAGGCACTGTCATAACAAGGGATGGCGACGGGAGCTGTTGTCTTCACCCGGTCAGACCTAACCCAGGGGCACCCTGAGGGCAGCAGCTTTAGCTGGGAGGAGAAGGACTCGCCAGCAGCAGTTTCCCATTGCGCCCAGTGAAATCCCCAGGAATTCCTTTCTGCTCCAGTTTTGTAGCTCCTGTTGCTTCAGGGCTGCAGCTCACAAATGCTTCTAATCGCTCCTCCAGTTAATGACAATAAAAGGTGCTTTACACGCTGCTGCTCATTAGCCAGGTCCCTGAACCTGCCTCGCATGTGAGCTCTGCTCGTCCTGTGCATGCAGCTAAAGCAGAGCCACCGGCCATGGCCGCCCCTGGATGGAGACAACAGAAATAACTTCACTAATTCAGATTACACAGCCCTCAGCTCTTCCCACACTGTTTCCCAGGGCATTTTCCTCTCCCTGACTCCAGTTAATTTTGCTTCCAGACAGGTTCCCTCACTAGGCTCCTCTTTCCCCAGGCTCCTGTTGAGCACCCAGCATGATGTGAGGTCTGCTGCGCACATGAGCTTCACCTGCTTCTCCTTACCCCAGAGTTCATTCCTGTGACTTCTCCAGCCGTGGCTTCACTGTCAGTTCCCAAGGGAAGCTGGTCTGGTCTCCAGCCCCAGTACCTCCCTGTGCGGCTCTGTGGGATGACGCTGCTATTGCCTTTGTGGCCCCTACAGACCCCTTCATCCATCTGGGTCTCTAGGGGTTATTCTCAGGGCTTGCCCAGTTGTTCTACCTTTTCCCCCTCACATGAAGCCAGCCTGGCCCGCGCTTTAAAGGTTTTTCCATATGCTTGCACTCAGAAATGGTAAAATCCTGGAAATGAGGGAATCTTTGGGAACAGCTCATGCCAATGCCACGCTGCCAGCTCTCCCAGAAACCTCGCCATGGAGACTTCCCCCATCACAGGGAAGAGTTTTCCCAGTGCCTACCTTAAATTTCCCTGTGCTAACTTAGCCCTGCTTCTCCTTGCGTTATCCAGCACAGGCAGACGAAGCCTTTCCCCATTGCAGGAATCATTTACATTCCTGCAGGCTGCTGCCGCAGCCCCTCCGCTCTTTCCTACCAATTGAGCAGTCCCACATCTTGCTGTTTTTTCCTGCTGGTCATGTTTTCCAGGTCTCTGACATCCTTCCCTGGATCCACTCCAACCAGCCCAAAGGGCAATGTCCACACGTAACTGCCTTCTCCAGCCACTGCTTTCTGGTGCCGTGGAGAGAGGCAGAGCCAGCTCCAGCATCTCCGAAGCCCTCCTGGTTACACATCGTGGTGTTGTGTTTGCTCCTTTAATGCTGCTCACTCCGTGCTCTGCTGGGATTTATCAGAATGCCAGGTCCTTCTCCTCTACATTACTTGCTTCTTGCTCCCCATTTCTTGTTTATAAGATGGCCTGGTGGTGCTGGGACGCTGCTGCATTGGGCTGTGCTGCTCCCCAAGCCTGTTTATCTCATTTGTCAGTGAGGGTGGCATGGGGGGAGAGCTTGGGGTTAGGAATCTGCCTTCCAACATAATTCCCTCTCTTCCTATCTTCCTACTTTGGCTGCAAGTCCTGTATTCCATTATGTTACCTGCTGGCAGCTGCAGCATGGAGGCGGAACCGAGTTGGGACCAGCACTCATTTTATAGCAGAGTAAGGCTGAATATGAGCTGCAACGTGCTCCTGAGCTTCTGTTAGGAACCTGTGTCAAACGCCTTACAAACACACTACATGTGAATCGAGGCAGCGGATGCCCCCAGCACTGCAGTATCCACACCAAGGGCTTCCCCTTCCCACACAGCATCAGCCCCAGCTTTGCCTCTCCCCTTCCTCTGCACACACTCTCATTGCCTGTTTATTTTCCCTTTGGCCTCCTTGATTTTGCATTCCAAGCTCATGCATTTACATGGAAACCTGCCCGCCTGCTTCCCGCCTGTTCCCCAGCCTCCTGGTCCGAGACTTGTAGTTTGGAGGGAGCACAGGATGCTCTCTGCCTTGCCATGGCCGTTGTGGTGTCCTGGTCTCAGATGGGACAGAGCAGACCCGTTGTAGCTGGGCTGGGGAGATGGAGATGGAAGAAATGGCCAATAACAGGGGGTGGGAGAGGGCTGGAGCATGGGACAAGGGGTGCACAGGGCCAGGACAAGAGCCAGTACTTGGGGAATGGGATCTAAGGACAAGACTTTAACCATGAGGGTGGGGGAAAGTCTTGTCCCTGGCCCAGGGCTCACAGAGGTACCTGAACAAAGCCTCAAGCACCCTGCTCTGACTGGCCCTGCTCAGAGCAGGGTGTTGGACCAGGCATCCCCCGAGTTCTCTGTCCTCAGTCCCACGCTCTG
>NW_009940423.1:53792-62170 GCF_000696875.1 Nestor notabilis | reverse complement strand
CCTGCATGTCTCATCCACATTCATCCCACTTATTTCCTCCCTTCCTCTGCATCCATACCCTGGAGGTTATAAGCAAAGCCGGACCCTTCCTCTTCTTCTACTAATCTCTTCCCCAAAACAATCACGTTAATGCCTGGGGAGTGTTTCTGGGCAGTCTGTCTGTCCCTGCTGTCCTGATTCCACACCAGAGGCTCAGGAAGGGACATTCTCCATCACCACAATGTCCCGGGCTTTAGGTGAGCTCACCAAAAGCCCCTCACTGTGCAGTGCAGCCACCAGGGCAGGGTGGCAGCCAGGTTCCCCCCGCCCGGGTTGCAAACCGAATGTATCCAGCCTTAATAGACAAAGCAGCACATTCCTCCTTAATCCCCTGCCTGTCTTTCCAGAATAAGCTGCATCCTTCCATATTAATATTCCAGTCATGTGGCTGAGCCCACCAAGCCTTTGTTATGCCAATTAAATCATAATCTTGATCACGCATTGAGACTTCCAGCTCCTTTTGTTTATCCTTCCTGAGCGCCCAGACGGGGCAGGACTGAGCTGGGCTGACCCCTGCGCTGCTCGGAGCCCCCGGCTGTGCTGGGAACGCCACCTCCAGGGAACCTGCGGCGCCTCCGAGCTGCAGACGTGGGGCTGGAGCCGTCCGTGTGCTGGTGGGTCCCGGCGGCCCTCTGAGCATCGTTCGGCTCCGTGAAGCAGCCCCCAGTGCAGGGGTGACACTGCTGGGGAAGCGGCTGTCCCTGCATGGGCATCATGGCAAGGGGACAGAGGGGGAACAGGATCTCCCGGGCCCTTTGTGCTGGCTGCAAAGTCAGTAATGGTGCAAGAAAGGGCTCTCTGCTTGTGCACATGTGTATATATGTGTGTGTGTACGTGTGTATATGTGCGTGTGCACATGTGTGTATGTGTGTATGTGTGTATGTGTACATGTATATACGTGTGTGTGTGCACATGTGCGTGTACATGTGTATCTATGTGTGTGACAGGAGCACCCGTGTCAGTCTGCAGCAGACTCCCAGCACCAGAGCTGGGAAAAGCAGGTCTGGGTTATTCCAGCTGCAGGGCAGTACTTGGGCACTTGAAGTGCCTGGTGTAAATCCAAGCCCTGGACACAGTCCGCTGGGGTGTGAGCCCTCATCCTGCAGCTCTGTGCTTCCCTGTCAACACAGCCTTGGGCCAACCACCCCTCATCCCTGCCCGGAGCAGCCCCAGGCAGTGGGATGCTCTCTGCCCGCACAGTGCCAGCCTGGCCTGTGGATCTAAGGAGCAGTGTGTCTGCATGACCAGAGGCAAAGCACCGCAGCAGAGCCCAGGGAAATCAATGGTGTGAAGGAAAATTAGCTCATTAAACATCCATCAATGCAAATGCGAGGAGCACTCATCCTCCCGCTGCATCCCTACGGCTGTTTGAGGGTCTGGGCAGGGATAAGCCCAACGGATGGTGTGACAAGGGAGGCTCAAGCTGGGGCTGGAGACCTGCAGAGGTCCCGTGGGTCGCCCCATCATCATCTGAGACAGGGTCTCTGCTGAAGGTGAAAATAATAAGGAATATAATAAGGAAAATGATAAAGGAATTTCATAAGGTCTCGTGTTGTAGGGCAGCATCGCTGTGCTGGAGCCAAACACTGTGTGATGGGGAAGGTTCCTCTCAAAGCAAAACTCATTTTCATTTTCCTTGACGCAACGTCTTTCGGAGACGCCACAGCAATTCTTAAGGAATTAAAGCAATTTGATTCCTTATCGTTCTGTTACAAACCCTGTGAACCAGCCCAGTTATTCTGCAGAAATTAACAGCACTGAATATTCCCAGTTCTCCGCACGGGCAGCGGGTTGAGCTCTAGATCCTGCACCACACATCCCGCTCCGGCCTGAATGCTGCCTTGTCCCCACCGCTGGCAAGGGGCTGGTTTGGTGTCTGTGGTCACTGATGCCTGATCTCATGTGGGACCATCAACTGATGGGGAAACTGAGCCAGAGGGTGTCGGGGCTGTCACCTCCTGCTCAATGTGCCTGTTGAGAGGCCGAGGTGCCGGCAGCCCCTCCCTGCCCTGCCAGATCGAGCCCCCCCAAGCCCCATCCCGATGCTCTGGGCTGGAAGAACAGGGACACAGCCACGATGAGGACTTGGACATGCTGAGGGTTCATTAAGCATCAGCCACTGAAGAGAACAAATCCCAGAGCCACGAGGGTGCCCGTTAGCGCCGGTTCATTCCTGAGCCTGGTGCTGGCATGAGGGAAGGGCCTCACTCACCCCGATTTGTCCCTGTCAAGGGGACTTCTCATGTGGGGCCACTGCTGCAGTGTCATCACCGGCAGCATCGTCCTGGAGGAGGGAGGGTGGGAGGACAGGGTTTATTCAGACCCAAAGCAGGTCAGTTGTGTGGGAGGAGGAGAACAGGGATGGGGCACGGCAAAAGCAAACAAGAACAGCTTCAGACACATATTTCTGGGGCAAAAGTACAGGTTTCCGGCAGGACCGGTCAGGCGGGTGGGAGGAACAAGGGGACGAGGAGCTGCCACTGGTGTGTTTTGAGCCAGGGCAAATGCCAGGGGAATGTGAGGGGGGATCTGGGGGTGTGAGTGTGCTTTGGGGAGCCCCTGCTGCTTTGGGACCCAAACCTCAGCCCGATGCTGCAGCACACACAGGATGCTCCGTGACACCATGAGTGAGGTGGCCAAAGCAGAGCTTGGGATCATAGGGAAGATCCTGAGCAAGGAGGACCCTGGGGAAGAGGAGAATGGGGGCAGCGCTGCCCTGTCCCCACATACAGGAGCCCCCAACCTTCAGCAAGGTCCCTGGATGTTCCTGGCTCTCTTGCATCCCCAGCACCCTCCTGCATCCCCAGCACCCTCCTGCCGGCCACCGCTGCCGTTCAAACAAATAGAGAAAATAAACCTAATTTGGACCATAACTGTATTTCCTTCATGTGAAAGGAAGAGTCCTGCACTCAATAAGCAGCAGAGTCCCCAAGGGCTCCTGCTGCTGAGGACGAATGGAGCCATCGCTATGCTAACAAGTGTATTAGCTAATGAAAACAGTATTTAAAATAATCACAATATTTCTTTATTTGTATGTAAAGATGACATAATAAAAGATAATGAGCAGCATGTGAAGCAGTTTCTACTACTCAATTTTCTCAGTTTAGCTAATTAATTATCTTAGTAAAATGCATCATTATGGCTAATTTTAGAAAATCTAGCAGCTGCAAGGTCAGAGTGGGAACAATTTCAATTTGTAATTGGAAGAAACAGGAAAGTGAGTCAGATAATCTTTCATTAGATAATAATAATAATGAATCACACGGGCATGTATATTAAGTACTTTAAGAGGCTGAAAATACACTAAATCATTTAATAATGTCATCAAATGTGCTTCCATCAGAGGCTGTTGGGGGAATACGGGGGCACCCCAGGGCCTGGGCTGCAGGGAAACCCCTGCCCGTGGGTCAGCCCTGGGGGCCTGCCCTGTGCCCCTCTGCCCTGCTGGCAGCAGAGCACCCCAGGGCTCGCCACAGCCTGTGTGTGGCGCTGGGGGGTGCCCCAGCATGTGCTGGTGGGTAATGGGTGGTGGATGCTGATGGGGATGCTGGAGGTGGGCACAGTGGGATGGTTGGCCTGTGCTGGGGGAGTCAGAGCCAGTATGGGGAGGGAGGACAGGACCCCTGTGCCCAGCAGACCCAGGCGCCAGCCCTGTACCCCCAACCCCTCTGGGACACCCTGGCTTCTGCCCTGCAGAAGGGAGCGTTTTTACCACCCAAAAGCAGCCTGTTCTCCCCACAACACCAGCGAAGGTGATGGTGCTGATGCACCATGGCTCCTCCCATCCCACCGGCTCCGGGCAGCCCAGAGAGCCTTTAGCTGGCCCATCTCTGCCTTTCCCATAAAACCTTTGTAAGGAAACCTGGTGTGAGCCCCAGAGCTGCGGAGCATCACCTCTTCCCATCACCCCCGGCTGGGATAAAGGCAGAGCTGGGCCCTGTGTCTGGGGCAGGTTTGTTTAACACAGTGCATATAATAAAGCAGAAGGTGTCACTGCTCTCAGAAGCAGCAGAAAGCAGGTTTAGACCTCACCTGCGTCCAGGTGAATCTCCACACAGTTCCTCTCGGCCAGTGCCGTGCTGCAGCTTCTGGAGCAGCGCTGGGAATGAGGGGTCCCCCCAGTGCACCAATGCACAGCCACAGCATCACCCCAGCTGAAAGCCAGGGCTGAGCCCCCCGGGATGCTCCTGGTTGCTGCAGCAACACACTTCCCTCCTCTATGATGCTGTGACGGGGCCCCATTGTCACAGCGATGACCCAGCCCACCGCCCTGGGATGCCCCAGTGCTCCCCCAGCCATGGGATGCTCTGGCAATGCCCCCCATGGACAGCTCCATGTCACTGGCACAGCCCAGGGACACCCCAGCAGCACCCATGTGGCCCAGGGACACCGAGGTGACATCAACAAAGTCCAGGGATGCCCCATCACCATCTGCTCAGCCTGGGGACAGTCTGTTGGCACCCACAACCCAGCACATGCACTGCCTGAGGGGCCCCCGTCAGCACCCACCACCCAAGCGGCACCAGCAGCCACAGCTCAACCCAGCTCCAGCCTCTTCCCCCCCTCCCCGACAGACACATGTTCGCTGCCAGCAGCCAAATAATATTTTCTCAGCTTAAAGCAGTGACTAAATTACATTTCACCCTGGAAAATTATTTGTAATGCAATTTGCTTCCATTTGTGGTCAGAATTAGCCGTGCTGCAGCGAGCACGGGTGCGATGGGCATCGGCGTGCGGGGTTTCTCCTGCTTCCACTCAGCGAGTTTATAGGCATTGAGCTGATGAAAAGGGCGATGGAGACACCTCTTCTGCAGCCCCCATGGCAAAGCTCCACTCCCGCAGGCTCTGGGGTGCCATCCCTCCTGCCTCCATCCCTGCATCGGTTACTCCTCTTTTTACAGCCTTGAAAACGATGTCCTGGTGCACTACAGCAGCTTGTGGCTGCTCAGTGCCTCAGCATCAAACACCTTCAGTGCATGGGAGGCGCTCTCATTAGAACACAGAGAGCTTGGAGCTGCCCTGAGAAAGTTGGGTGCCCGAGGAGCCACTTGAGTTGCCTTTGAGCTCCTGGGCTTGAAGCTGCAGGTTGGTCCCAACCACACCCCCAGAGCACACAAACCACTCCCGTTTCCTCGGGCCCTGCTGATGAAAAGCCACTTCCAACCCATGGCCCTTATTTGAGCTTTCCAGCTGTGAAGTGCCCGGACAACGCAGGGCAACGACCAGGCCACCACCCCCCTCAGCAGTAAAGCACTGAGACACACACAGCAGGTCCCCAGACCAAGCACCACAGCCCTGACCCAGGAAACCCCCAGTGAGAGCTTGTTCCCTCCCTGGGGAGCTCAGAGATGGTCAATGAGTAGTTTGAGTCACAGGAGGCTCCACTATGGAATTACCTTTCCCAGCTCCCCAGAGCTGCCTGGGGCATCGCCACCGCAGGACACAGGACTCTCCCGTGGTGCTGCCCAGCTCCTCTCCTCATCCAAACAACTGAGAAGTCAAATTCTTTTCCTCAACCTGCACAGAAAAAGGAGCCGTCTCCAACACTCACAGCACCGCGTAAAACCGCCCGGCTTTATCCCAACCACTTCCCGGTCCTGCTGCAGGACCCACGCCACAGACCAGAACCAGCACATCGAGCACTTTGCACTGCAGGAGCATCTGGTCTCTCTTTAAAGCTGCATTTCCATGTTTTCCTTCCCCACACCATTGAGATACAATTAAATCCAAGCTGGAGCACTGTTACCATAGCTGCTGGGTAGCAGAGGATGCATGATTCCACTCCATCCCTCTGCTATTTCCATGGGAAACATCTCTATTGGGCAATAATTTCAACCAAAGGCATTGGAAACCATTAAAAATTGACAACTGCAAAGTTACTAGATAAGAATCTTTAAAATTTATTGGACTAATTGTGTTACATTCAGTATTTGATGTGATTCTCCTGGACAAAGAATTGGCATAAATACAAACAAGCCTTTGTGTGCCTTCCCTAAACAAATAAGAGATAAAGTACTAGAGACAAGGGAACATAGTTCACATCTTCATATTTACAGTTTGCCTTTACTTTACAACTTAGCGCCAGGAATATTTACAGAAAAATACAAGGAGAACAAAAAGATCATGTCTTGGCAACATACAGAAATTCATACGAATTGTACATGGTTTGAAGCACATGGTACTGGGTGTTCTCGTTTCTAATTGCTCCTGCTAAAATCCATGTGGAAAAGGTCTGTGTTTGCCTTCAAAGACACTCCTCAATTAAACAGCCATTAAACCACAAGAGATTTGTGTCTGTTAGAGTGAAGTTTAGTTCTTGTGTCTTTCTGGGCATGGAGAACCTCACAGGGAAGAAACGGAGTCACCTACAGAGCCCCCAGCACATGCCATGAGGGGCTGCTCCTCCCTACAGCCCGGTGCACACGCTGCTGTCCACACTGGCACCATCCTTCCCCCCTCCTGTTTGCTCTAAGGTTTAATGCCTTGTTTAGAAGTACCTTTAAAGAAAAGCATTTTTCTTTAAATGAAAGGCTCTAATAAGGTACTAAAATGTCTGTATTTCCACACTATAAGGTGACAATGGTGCGTCCCCCCCTGTCCTGCATGGTTAAAAGGATGCTGTCAGTAAAGCAGAATTACGAACCCAACCAGGAAGCCCTCACGCAAAGAGAAAGTCTCAGTTTAGTTCTTACGCAACGTTTGAACTCAGCTTTTGCAGCATGATGTTACCTGCAGAGTCCAGGCCAACATCATGAAGCATGTGGTCAACACCCATCACCTCCAATGAAGAGGAACAAGCCACATGAGCTGTCAAGGTGAAAACTCAATACAGCAGTTTGGGATAAACCCCCCCAAATCTGGATTCCTGACTAGTATGTTTTGCAATCACAAATGAAATACATCTCATTTGGTGTAACCCTTTTGAGGAAAATACTCAAGGCTGTACCCTGGACTAGCTGACACCATCAGAGTTTGGCCACAGACTTCAACAGGACAAGGATTTCATTCCCAAACGGGTGTTTGTTACAGAGCCAGACATCTCTGCACACAGGGGAAGGAGGGACACTCCTAGTAGACACCTTCCACCAGCACAGGTCTGCCAAGGGCGCTCCTGCTGTGACTGGTGTCCAAACCAAGTGGGATGGCAACACGTGTCTGTAATCACAACATTCTTACACTGAACTGCAGCTTTCTTGAGGGCTCTCCTTTCCCGATAGCAAATCCCAAGGCTCAGGGCCAGGTCACACACTAGCATGTAGTGTGTTCACCAGCTGGTTTACAAATCCAGTCAATGATTCCAAGTGCCTGCTCCCCTATGGAGGGACCACGCAAGCAGAAGTCACCTTCCTTCAACACTGCTCTCAGGGTTGTTAGAGTAGAAGTGGGTGCCACATCCGTGGTTTAAAGAACCACTGGAACAGACCCGAGACCATTCTTCAGCCTTTATAAAGGTGAATTTCCAGGCAGCCCCTGTGGCTATCTCAGACTTTGTGGAAAACAACCAGGGAATCCCCAGACACACACGTCTTTACATCACTGACTACATCCAAGTGCCTGAAAGAAGTATCTTTTGTGGCTCATTGCTACATAAACCAATGACTTTGCATATAACATACACTTAGCTATGGTATGTGGGATTTGTGTTATGTTACTGAAGATGTGCAGGCGTTTGATTGCTCAGTATGTTTATTTGTTACACATGCACTGGTCATGCCTTTTAAATCAGTGGACTGAAGTGTGTTTGGCCATTGATTAGATCCAATAGGTACACAGAAAATGTGGGTAAATTTAGTGTCCGTGCATTAAACCGATACTGGCAAAAGTCTGGCAGAGGAATGGAGCTGACAGAGTTTCCCTTCACAGCTTTGCCAATACACCCAAATGCTGCCTTGCAGCCCCCCTCCTGCCATTTGCAACCTGGACATCATGCAAGCGTGAGCCACCCCTCATGCTTACTGCTGCTGTCGGTTTCTTTATGTGGTTTCCTCTTTCCACTTGTGATTCATCTGGACCAAAATCCAGAACTCCTGAGTCGAGAGGTCAGTGGGCTTGTCCCCTGCAACAAGCACACATCACTTAAACCTAAACCCCCCTTGGCTGACATCCTGAAAGTCCTTTCTCAGCTATTTTTAGGGGTCTGTGTTCCCATTAACTCTCTGTGAAGAACCACATGAAGAGACAGGAGCAGGGGATGTCCCTGGCAGGTAAGTTGTAACAAAACCATGAAGACTATTTCAGGTCTGAGCTGTTGCAAAATAACTCTGAAATATAAAAACTGACTGACAGGTCACATTAAACACACATTAAAAAGCTAATAAAACCGCTTCTGACGTGAGGAG
>NW_009940423.1:45563-53761 GCF_000696875.1 Nestor notabilis | reverse complement strand
GCTCACATTCCTGCTCTTACATTACCTGCTTACTGGAAGGGAAAGGACACGTGCTGCTGCCAGCGATCACAACCTGCATCTACCCGGCGCGCCAGCGATGATTCATCACTGCAACACAAGTCAGGATTGTGCCGGGAGCCTGGAAGCGCTCCCGAGGCTGCCGGCGCCCACTGCAGCTTTTAGATTCCCAATATTAAATCCTGCAGCTGTAAACACCTTTTCCCAGCACATCCTTCAAGTCCTGAGCTCATGAACTCCACGGTCTGACAGTGAAAACTTCCGACCCAGGCGAAAGGGAACCACCGCTGCGGAGCATGAGAAAGCACAGTAGATCCTAAACAATTTCACATTCTAACTCCAAAGGTGCTTTCATGGAATTGCAAAATTAATGGGGAAAAAGAAGAATTCTTGATTTTTTTTTTTGACTTGTTTTAGTCTGTTTAACAGGAGCTTCTGAAAAGTGTTGTAGAAGCTGCGAAAACTGCTCATGCTATAAATACATCAGGCAGGAGGCAGCCCCAGAATCTCAGATTTCAATCCAATGGAAGGAAAGCAAGGGATGTTTATGCTTTTTATGGATATGGTGAGTAGGTGCTACAGACACTTTGAAATAAATTAAGTAGTTGCATAAAAAAAAAAATTAAAAAAAATAATCAAGCTACTAAAATAAAATGTGACATATTGCAACAGACCTGAAAGTCATAAAAACCTTGTTTCTGTAACCAAGAGCTCTTATCTAGTAACAACTTAGGTTGGAAAGTCAGGTAATACCAGGTGGTGTTTGTTGTCAGCATGACAGAAGTCTTGTGTGGACTCACTCCCAGCCACGGAGGGAACTGTAAAATGCAGCATTTTGGCTATTTAACCATGACCTGGTGTTTCCAAGCTATTTTCCTCCTCTTGCTTTTGGTACACAAATTGGTTACAAGCAGTGAAGGATCTTCTGTTGAGCTCTGAAGGGGGGCTGAAAATGTCTTTTAAGTTCTTGCAGGAAGATATAATGCTCTGAAACAGCCTCTCTCCTCAAAGGAGAGATTCTGCTCCCTTCTCCTGCAAGATGTGGGTGTAACAAGATGTCTGAAGGCAGGTTTGTTTGTATTTTCTTTTCTATCCTTATATGCAGAGATGGCTTTGTTCTGATTGTTTTCCTCTCACAGAATGAGACACAGTTCCTAATTAGTCTGGAATAGATGACTGGGTGAGGAGATTATGCTGCTAGCATCCAGGAAGACTGGAATTAAGTAATCTTCAGAGGGTAGGTGAATTAAGTCAATATCCCAACTGCAATGTTTTGGATTCATTTCTCATTCCTCCCACATGGTATCTGCTGACTTGTGCTAGAATATCATTTCCTGAATTCCGGAGGGCTGAGGAAATTTGTTGTCGTTATTTAACTGTTTTCATTACTGTAGCCACCAAGCTCTGATCTAATTGTCCTGGAAGGATAATGACCTAGGGGTTGCAGTTCTTGAGCCCAACCTCCTGGAAAAGCGAGGTATAAAACTCTGGCTCCAGCTGCCTGTTGCGGTATTTATTGACAATGTCTGCTATTTTCTGTTTTCGGCGGACGTGGGGGGGGTTGTAGGAGTCACTTTCCAGCCTCTTCCTTCGACAGATGTTTATTACTGTTTGCCTCACTAAAAAACCTGGAAAAGAAACAACATTTGAATCAAGTTTAAACAAATTCCAGTCTGCGCCCCTTTGCTGGCTTCACTGCTAAAGACAAGGTTTGGGTTCTGGCCCATCTAGAAACCCAGGGTTGATGCTCAGCACCATCAAGTCAAGAACTTCCTCAGTGAGTAGTTGGTAACAGATAACCAATGGTCCCCAAGCCTGTAAAGGTGTTTTACTGTGGAAAAAATGAATAAGAAAGGGACTAAGTCAGTGGTACCCTAAACTGGCGGGAGGAGAAGGAAGAGGAGGAGGATTTCTCTGCTTTGCCAGAGCCAAGCAACCGTCCACAGCAGCACCCTCAGGACCAAGAGGGGAAAGAAACCAAAGGATCTAATAGAAGAATCACAGTGCTACAACCCCGGCAATACTACAGAACACGTTCAGAGCTCGGGTAATGCCAGAGGAGCCCTTAGGATGGCAAAAGCACCCATCAGTACTTTCTTCCAGTAGGAATTGAAAATCCTTCCCCTTGGAACAGGGGATGAGGAAAGTCTTGATGGGTTATGGCTGGAAACGGGTTTTCCCTCACTGCTTTGCCACTGTTATTACCTCTCTAACTCATGCTGCTGTATATGACAGGGAGGAGAAGGTTGGGAACCAAAGCAGTAACCCTTGGTTAAAGCTGGCAGTGGACTTTACCCTGTTTTATTCTGAAATGAAATTCATAAGCCTCTAATGAAGAAAGCATCTATTAACCCCTTTGCTGTTTGACAAGCACATTCCTACAGGCAGAAACAGTGTCCTCCTTATCTGGGGCACTTGATCCTGGTTGCACACCAACCACATCTGCTGAACTCGGAGAAGAGACAAATTTCATTATATTGATAGTCCTCATGCAGATGAAAAACCAGCCCAGCTCTAGGAAAACACACCCGATTCTTTCTCAGTACAGGCCATTGTCATCAGCTGAATTCACAAATGCTATTTAAAGGCCCAGTTTGGCTTCAATTTCCCCATCGCTGACCCAAGCATGCAAAACCCAGAACTGGAAAGTCACCACCAACAGATCCCTACAATGGTAGTTTCCTGGTGATGTACCAGCATCCTAATGTTTGTTTATTCATTTTGCTGTCTTGTGAATTGCTCCCACTGGAGCGAGACTTCCAGTTACAGAAGCTATAGTAGCACAAATACCAAGAGAGACCATTAATCCATCCAGCAACACAGGAAAAGGCAGACAGCACACACAGACCCCTGTTAACACATGCCTGCATAGTAGGTTAAGTATTTTATTGAACACATTAGAAAATTCTCAATTGCTGTGACTTTTGATCACTTCTAACACAGCACGTCAGCACAGCCCAAATTCAGCAGTGCCCCCTGGCAGGCACTAGCACCAGCACCTCAGCTCTTAATGCTAAACATTAGGGTCCCATTTCTGATCTCTCTTATCTAAATAACAGGTATTTACCTTTTCCTTCCATTATTACTAGTTCCAGGCCTTCACTTCTACAATTAACCAGAGCTCTGGTATGGTGCCAGCTCAGTGCTGACCACCTGCTCCCTCTGCTGTTCCTGCTACCAAAACATACTGGTGCTGCTGCAAAAAGCATGTTTTTATTCTGTTCTGCCATGCCCATTGTTTTTCCAATGAAAGATTCCAGTTTAGCAGATACATTATTATTAAAAAGAAAAAGAAATATCAAAACATGAGTGTTCCTAAAAATCTTTAGCTTACCAAGAGCTCTCCTACTGACTATCATTCCATCCACCAATGGGATAACCATGTTGAATTTCCCAGTTGCTCCTTGTAGTTTTATCCTGAATAAGCCAGTGTTTAAAGGATGGATGAAGATCACAGGAACTTCCTTCTCAGGAATGGTAGACCTTAACGAAAAACCCGTAACTGTTACATCAGTTTTATATCACTGCTTTAATTAATCTAGAGATGAATAAGAACCACTTTAAGTGTTGAAAAGAATGTTAAAAAAAAAGTCATGTGGCTAAACCAGGAGAACAATTCTGTGCATCTTCTGGGTTTTAGAAGGGTTGAATCAACTGTACTGTTTCTATGGTCTTCTGTCACCACAGAAGGAGAGTCCTTGCAGACAGGGCTTTAAGCCTCACACACACAGCATTAACCGCCTCACAAGGGAGTAAATCAGGAGGTAGGCTTATCACAGACTGAAGATAAAAACTACACATTTTCTGTTCCTTTAGGTTTAAAATGCAGTGCTATGAAAAGCTCTCCCTCCCCTCCCCCCAGAAAAAAAGAAATCCACTGAGGAAACTCATCTGTCTTTAATATGACTGCCTCGAGTTTGCAGGACAGCTGAAGAATGCAAGTGATCTCAGCTATGACTTCTTCTGAAGTGCAGCCTAAACTGTTGTCCACAAGAATCAAGAAAAACCACAAGAATAAGAGCAGTCTTACCTTAGGGAAGTGCTACTATTGGCTGTAGTTTCCACACCAGTGCTCGTCTCAGACACCAGATCAGGGAGGGGGAAGTTTTCTGTAAGAAGAGGATGCACTGAATAAAGCTTATCTATCCCCATTTTGGGGGTGTTTTTTTGTTTTGTTCTGTGCAGAGAAAGATTATTTATGATCAGTCAAAACCATGCAGTCCTGAAGCATTTATACCATGGATGTTCTTGCACTCCTAGTGATGCAGTGTTTGTTTTTAAGATTAAGCATTCATGGAGTGTATAGACACACCTCAGCCACCCTGCACCCAACAGATAGACAACACATGTCCCAGCCCCTCAATTCTCTCAATTCCAAAGCTGAAGTCTCTAGAGGAACAGTGAAAGCAGGAAGGAGATGAAGTATTTCAATCATAGAATGAGCTTTCAGATTATACCCACAGCACCTTCACCCATGCACAAGTAATCAGGATCAAGAAGAGTGCTGGGAATTTCCAAGGCTACCACCGCTCACATCTCTGCTCCAACAAATCTGGCATCTTTCCTCAAATCCAGGCTCTGTAGATCCTCACAACCTACAACTCTGCCGCCATGCACTTGATAACAAATGACTGGATAATGAAGGTGCAGGAGGAGGAAGCAAGAACTCAGATCCCTGGAAGTGGATGTCAAAATTCCCATTACTCTGTTTAGGGGCAGGAACTGAGAGATGTTGACAGTCATTCACAAAAACACTGTTCAGACAGCAGGACAATGTTGACACCTTTTCCAGCAGAAAGAGTATATGGCCTGAAAACACCTTTTGCTATCAGAACTAGATGCTAAGGGTAGACAAAAGCTGGAGCTAGCATGGAGGGCCGTGGAAGCACTTTGAGACAGAGGAAGAAGGGCAGGCAGCTGGCACAGGGGTGACAGCCTAGACTACAAAGTGACAGCTTTTCCCTGTCCGGATTCAAAGATGTACCAGAAGCACAAAGCAAAAGCCAAGAACGTAAGAAGCATAAAGCAAAACCTCTGGGCTAGGAGCCACTTTCAAGAATTCCCCCCCCAGTCCAACTGCCATGCTTACTGAGGCTCACAAACTCATTTCTTCACCTTCAGGCTCAGAGCTTTGGGAGATTCCTACAGCTGCAGAAAGAAGCAGCCAAGCAGAAACATGCATGTGTTCCACAGCTGCTGCCTCTGCAGTGAGCTGGCTTTAGCTGCCACGCAAGAAAGAAGTGGGTCAGGGACACCAGTTTGGGAACTGAAATGGCTGAGGGACTCCTGAAGCTAAGGGTACACACTCTGGGCCAATGTCTCGATAAGGAAATGTTGCTGCAGGACTTGATGTCCACTTTCTGATCCAGGTAAAGCTCTGAGGGAGGTGCTGTAATCACCTTCAGAATTTACACGGACACTTTAATAGGCAGCTCCTCTTCTCCTGGTTGCTTTCCTCTGGGAGAAGATGGCAGCTGAGAGGACCTCAAAACCAGGGATGCACACTTGCTATATGCATTTAGCTTAAGAAAGTGCATGAAAGTATTTCACATGTACTGCCAGAGCTAAAATAATCTCCAGACCTGCATGCCACTGGTTCATGTACTCCCATGGACCACCACTCAAACACCAAAGAGCTGTTTCAGGATCTTAAAAAAGTGTTGGCTACAGACATTAGTAAGGATTTAATATTTCATAGAGGAATGGAACAGTTTTTTCCTCTGGTTCCTGCCCTGTCATTACTTTAGCAAACAATAAAACCTTCTACGCACCTATATCATCGTAACGTTCCACCCAGACCACATACACTTTGGTTTCAGGTCCCATTGGTGGAATGGTCCGGCCCTGAGGCACCCTCTTGGATC
The DNA here is from genome assembly GCF_000696875.1 of Nestor notabilis. Lineage (NCBI taxonomy): Eukaryota > Metazoa > Chordata > Aves > Psittaciformes > Psittacidae > Nestor > Nestor notabilis. The sequence continues at coordinate 47,879 of NW_009940423.1, read as the reverse complement.
TGGAAGTAGGACTGAGCTGTTTTGAACACAGGGGAAGAGCAGCATTTGCAAACATCCTGAGTCCAGTAATGCATCCAACAAGCATTTCCACAGTTGCTCCGTAGTCTTTCAGATACAATCTCTGCCAGCTGCTGAGATGGGGCAGCTGCCATGGAGCTACCCACAGTAATCTGGGTCTCCACAACATTTAATTTCAATGTAAATTAATATATTCAATCTTAAACTGCTTTAAGTTTTTCTTAACATTCGCAAAGATCTTAAATCAGTTACTAAAGATACATTTGGAAGTGAATTCTATACAAGAAATAAGCACTTTAAATCTTTTGCTAACACCAACAGCAGTTCATGGTTTTCTGCTTTGCTACGATACAAAAGTGACTTCACATCTGATACTTCAGACAGAAGTGGCACATACCAAAGTGTGTAGGTATGAAAAGTGTTCATGTCTATTCATCCTAAATTTCCAAGCATGGATTCAAGTCTGAATTACTCTGTAAATACTGCAGAGACTATTTCCTGCATGCATTTCAGGATTTAGGTATGCAGAGTATTACTACTTAGCATATTTAAGTTTTATAATAAATGTGATCTTGCAACCTCCTACTGCAGGTGCAAATTCTGGCAGGACCAAACCAGATGTCAAAGATTAATAGCTAGGAATGAGTAGCTCCAAATGGTAGGAAAATAAATCATGCATTATCAGAAAATGCTGCAGCATTGCCAGTGGGAGAAAAAGTCATTTTTCATTTTTCAGTGCAAGTTTATGCTTACCCGCTGGGAGGGATTAAGATTGTCTGTATGATTGGGGAAGAGTTCAAGTGTCAGAGACTGCTGCTTCAATATTCCTGGCAGTAGATCCATGTTGGAGTCACTTTCTTGGTCAGAAACACTGCTTTCCAGTGAATCAGCTGTAAGCCAGAAGAAAAAAGTGGGGTTTGTCTTTTCTTCTGCCAAAAAACTTAAGCTTTCATCGTATGGAAGGTTTTGAACCTAAAAAGCTTATAAGGTTTTTGAAACAAAACATACATAGATTTATGGTCAAGTCAATATAGCACTCAAAAGCAGGAAGAAGAGTCAGCAATGGTCAACTGCCAATTATTCCAGAAAGAGACTGCAATTAAAGCACTCCCTATGGATTTAGAAGTGTTTCATCCATCTCCTAGGGAATACAGTCTCCTCCTTCCATGGCTATCATTTCCTCCCAGGCCTTTTATTCCAGGGAACTTTTGCATACTGGTTTTAGTGTGCAAAAGATGCAAAAGCTGTTGCTCACCTACAAAGCAGTCGAGTACATGCTCCTCCATGTGCTGCAGGAGCATATGAGGAGAGGAAAAAGAAAGTGAGCCTCACCAGCTGATAGTGAGCCATGTGTCCAAACTAGTGCATCCAGGGGCACAGCAATATCAAGGCTTAGATTGTGCCCTTTCCGGCACAGAATAGATGCCACTTTAGGAAGGAGTCTAAGGATTCGGATGTTGTAATTTAAACATCAGTAGCTTTCTGACAAGGATCTTGCTAGACATACCACTAGTTAATTTAGGTTCTCCTTCTGAAAAAGCTCTCTAACAAAAAATGTTTTGGTTTTGCAAGCAGCATGTACAAAGTGGTCTTACTTAGGGACTCCACTGGGGATGGGACAACAAAAGCTATTTCTGTCAGGGCATCCGCATAATACAGCACCTTCTTCTGCCCGTTGAAGATACTTGCCCCAACGTCTTCTGAAATAATTAGATCATCTGAAATGCACATAAAAGGAAAGTTTGGTCAAAAGGAAGCTCCACCTCTTTATACACTGACTCAGAAAACCACCTTCAAATATAAAGTGCAAACAATGAGAAGAAATCAGGCAAATCTCATTTTAAAATGAGGAGATTTCACAGTCAAATCTCATGGATTATAACCTTTATCAGATAAGTTTTTATTATCTTGAAGGAAATGGCATTTTGGGTTGGGAGAGGATTTATTTTGAACACATTTCCACTGTACTGCATACCTTATTTCCTTCAGATTGAGTAGTCTAGTAAGCATGTTTGCCACAAGAATTCATCTAGTTGCTATTTCTAACCATTCCCTCCAGCAGACATTCAGTTAGTCATTAAATTTCCAAAGGGTTCTAACATTTATAACTTCACTCTGATGCTATTCTAAAATTCAAGCCAGTTTCTACAGCCTCTCCTCTGTGCCTGTTTTTCTGTCAAGGAGAGTTAGGAAGAAGCTCTCTTGAATCAAACCCAATACAAGAAAGCTCCTTGTTCTCAGCTCCCATTCCCTCAGCACAGTTGGTCAGTACATCAGGCTTCCACAGCAGAGAGACAC
>NW_009940423.1:30300-45532 GCF_000696875.1 Nestor notabilis | reverse complement strand
CCCTGTGCTGTCCCTAGACCACCTCCAGAAAGACTAGCAAGGACTTTAAACTGAATTATTTCTCTATTCCAGGTTACAGAGGGTTCCTGGGATAGCTGCCTCTGCAAAACCAATGGAGCAATTAAATTCAGCATGCTGACAGAGAAGTGGCCAGAGGCACACAGGAGCCTCCAAGCCATGCTTCACTGTCAGGGAAGTATTCCTGCATCTCTAGCCCATAGCCCTGAGGGAGCATCACCACAACCTGAACCCAACTGTTTAAGAACTTCTTTGCTTTTGGGAGTGAGCAAGGAAACGAAACCAAAGCATATGCCTGTGAATTGATTTTAACGATGCCTCATGGGAAGCTATTCTAGAATCACAGAATCATTTAGGCTGGAAAAGACCTTTAAGTTCACTGAGTCCAACTGTAAACCCAGTGCTGCTGAGTCCACCACTAAACCATGTCCTTAAGCACCACATCTGCACATCTTTAAAATACCTCCAGGGAAGGTGACTCCACCACTTCCCTGGGCTGCCTGTTCCAGTGCTTGACAGCCCTTTCAGGGGTCGTCCTAATATCAAATCTAAACCTTCTCTGGCACAACCCAAGGGAGTTTCCTCTTGTCCTATTGCTTGTTAATTGGGAGAAGAGACTGAATATCTAACGACAACCTCCTTTTAGGTAGTTATAGCGAGCAACAAGGTCTCCCCTGAGCCTCCTTTTCTCCAGACTAAACAACCCCAGTTCTTTCAATCATTCCTCATCAGACTTGTGCTCCAGGCCCTTCACCAGCTTTGTTGCCATTCTCTGGTCACGCTCCAGCACCTCAGTGTCTTTCTTGTAGTGTGGGGTCCAGAAATGAACACAGGATTTGAGGTACAGCCTCACCAGTTCCAAGTACAGGGGATAATCACTGCCCTAGTGTGGCCAGACTATTGCTGATACCAGCCAGGATGGAGACTCATGAATGGATTTTTAAATCAGAGGCATCCACAAAGAGAAAACACATTTAAAAATATATATCTTTAGTCACAGCAAAGATTGGAATTAAAAACAAAGCAAGCAAACTTCACAAGCTGGTCTAAGTCTACTTTAAATCTACCATTTAATTTTTTTAGGCATTGCTCGCTAAAGCTATGACTCCACTCATGGATTTTTCCAACAGCAGAACCAGGTTAGAAGTGTCCCTGTCTCCCATCCCTGAATGCTTTTTCTGTTCCTTCTTCCCCCAATTTGTTGAGTTAATTCAACTATTTGGTGGTCTGTGATCTAAGCCAAATGGCTGAAAAATAATCCAAATTAAAAAGCCCACATCAAACCAGGTTACCTCACCTGGGCACTGCCTTCCACACAGCATTACTGACAGAGCCAACCACAAAGGGAAGGGAGAGGGCTTTGCCTCCAGGTAAAGCACAGTCTGAACCCATCCTCAAAGGAAAACCAAACCAAGACCTGGGTATTTGTAACCTCCCCTGACTTGTCCAGGGAAAGCCATGCCTCTTAACGTCTCCCCAACATTTCAAGCCTTCAGTCATTTGTAGTTTTATTTTACAAATGAATAGAGAAGCCTTTAGTTGGTCAGTTACAGGTGAAGAGCATTTCTAAGGCACAAAGAAGGGAAAGTAAAGCAAGAGCACTGCTTAAGCAACTGCAGTAGTAACGGTGTTGTACCTGGTGGAAATGCCAGATCGAAGACGTTGGACAAGCTGGACCAGCCTGTTCAAAGCCTTTGCGTGGCCCACAGCAGAAGGCTGAGGCTTTGAAGATCATCAAGAAAAGGGTCCAGCCCTTTGGAGTAGTGACCATGAACTACACTGAAACCAACCCAGACACTATCTCAGGTGATCCAATTAAGTTGTTCAGGTAGAAACTAACTCAACCTCCAGTTCACCACCCTGGGATAGCAATTCACCACCCTGAGGATCATTTTGGTTGACAGAATGGGGAGAGGTAGTATATGACAAGCCCAGAGGAGGAGTTGCTCTAGTGGAAAAAAGCAGAGTAAATTAAGCAGGACAGAAGAGCTGTGTGTGGGCTCCAACCACTGTGACCTACAAACAGCAGCTCATTTTCATTACTTCCTAGCAAGCATGATTACAAAGCTAACTTATTAGGCTACATCTTATTTTAATCTACTTACAGAACACTAAAAATCACACAACATTTCAAGTCTACTTGCCAATATGCAGCACAATCTGTATCTGACTTCACCCGAATACTGCTTTTGGACAACATATTAAAGACTCATCAAGTCTGCTAAAAACATAGCACAGAGATATTTCTTGCTGAGGCTATTTCCTCCCAGTAACAGACAGATTTTTTTTGCTCACTTTGACTTGAAGCTTAATCAAATATTTACACATTCCTTTCTAGTAAACACTGGCATCTATCTGAAAAAAAAATATGCAAGTGCTTAGATAGGTGTCCAGCAGCAAGAAATTCTAAATTAATTGTCTCCTAAAGGAGCATAAACATCTTAATGTAATGTTACACCATCTACTATGTCCTACCTTGTTCAGATCCCTCTTCATCACTGCAGCTATTGATTGACCAGCTTGTTGAGACATGGCCAGTCCACCCAGGGTGCTTCCCCACATCAACAGACCAGCCAAGAGACAGCAAGAACTCTAGGAAGTGTGGCTGAACAATTCTGGAAGACTCCATGTTCTTCAGGATCTGAAACAACCAGCAGCACCGTGGTAAATACAGGAGACTCCAGGAAGCAGCTCTCTCCCCCCACAACCACTTTTAAATTAAGATCTAATACCACCAACATGGTTTTGCCAAAATACAGCTATTCAGCAAGCCTGAAATCCCAGACTTTCTACATGGACACTACTCCCTGCTGCTCAGCATCCTCCCATCCTGCCTGGCAATGTCCTGTTCAATCAGCTTGTCTCTCTGCCACCACTGCCAAAGCCTGTAAAATGGTTAATGGAACTGCTAGAAATGGCAATTTTGAGATTCATCCACTCATTAGGGATAAGCCACAAAACTGTTCAGCACAGAATCTGCATTAGTACCAAATGTCACATGAGAATTTTCTGGTCAATTTTCACTACTAAACTGAGGGGAAATTTGAGGAGAAAGGTATTTTATCACTACTCACTGCACATGACACACAGCAATTCAGACTGTGGGCCTCACAGTACGTTAAGTTACAAAACTGATTTTGTGAAACAATTATCAGCAGGATCAAGCAAGCACTTTAATCAAATGTCACACTGTGCTGTTCACTTTAAACCTTAATCCTACTTCTTACAAAGATCTGGGATGTTTCCACATCCAAAGGTAATTTTTCTCCACTGTGACTAGGTTGAGACCTTCACCAAATGGCACACAGGGAAACAGGGATGGTTTGTGATTTGGTCTACCAGAACCACTGTGATCTGTGAAATAGACAATGCTGTGCAACGCATCCATCCCATCTGGGCCATGTGAGAATCTGTTCTTGGCAAGAGCATCTCTGATCTTGGTTTGTCCATCCACACAGTCCTGGCATTGCACCCTAGTGCACCGTACAGTATTCAGCAGTGGCTAGACATACTGCATTGAAATATTACTATTATTCTCATTACTAAGCACATTGAAGCTGCATCTCAATTCATTCTGAAGCATAGCTAAATGCAGTTTAGAAGGCAATTTCAGAAAAAAGGCAAGCTCAGGCTTTATACAACTGTATGGTTTTATATCTAAGCCCATTCAAAAAAAAGAATTTACAGTAAAGCAAGGACAAGGGGGCTTTTCAAATGACATTTAATTATGTGAAGTAAAATGATGTAAAAAGTGTACAGGCAGTTTCACTTCCCTGTATAAATAAACACCATGAGACTCTTCTCAAGTGTAAAAACCTACCACCACAGAAAAGTATTTGGAACTACTGCAATAGCAGGCTAGATGCCACTATTCCAAGCTGTGCAGCATCAGATAAAACACAGCTGACACCACTCCTTGTGAAAGGACAGCGGGTCACCTCAGAACAGAATGAAGTCCTGAGCTGAAGTGGCATGAACTCACACACAGAGACAGCTGAGTAGGACCAGGCAGGCAGCCCTGCTAGAAGCACAAACCATGTCACAACTGGCTTTGATCTCCTCCTCCCTTGATTGTCAATATCGAAAACAAAGCAGGACAGAAATAAACCACAGGTCTTCACAAGGATGGGAGCACTATCAGTATCTCACTCAGCTCTGATGCATAGAGACAAGAACCTTAGCTTGACTACCACTGCGACCTTGCACAGCCTGAAAGGCTTAGAAAATCACAGCAACATGTCCAGGGATCTTGAAGCAAGAGTGGCTTCTTCATACTGTGTCTAAGTATGTCCCAAACACAAAATATTCTTAAATCTACATGGCAAACTCCATGCTAATTGGGTTTCCAAAAGCTGACTTTCCAAAGTTCTGCAGGACTAAGCAATCACATCTGTCTAAATCCATAATAGCATATAAGCATCAGATGGGAAAAAGGCATTCTGCCAGCTCAGCAAGAGCACATGTTTGCTGGAAGGCAAACCTTATATACCTTGTTTTGTAGCTGACTTTGGAGATGGAAAGACTGTGTACCGGCTACTCAGACCTTCAATTTGAAAACTCACTAACAGCATGATCCTGGTTTCAAGAACTAGTGTATTCCACACAGAAGCAGAAGATGCTACAATGTTCTGTCAACTGTACATTCACAGAGAGATGGCACAGTAATTTATTGTGGAAGCTGTGTTCCTACTCTTTACTATGAGAATTATGAATGGAATGAGGAGAAGGTACTATAGAAACAGCCTTTTCTGATGAGCTCCTAAGCTGTCTTAGGAAGTTTCTAGGTCACAGTCTAAAGAAGTGACTATTTAGGTTTGCACAAATCAACCTGATTAACCTAATTACACTGGAATGTAAATAGTGTAATGTAAAGACTTGCAAAGCAGCTGTACTCTTTTACTTGCAGAAAGCTTTTCATTCCTTTAACAAGTGTTTAACATTAGAATCAAACTGAACTACCAGGACACTGCACATTGCTGGGAACGAACCGCAACCTGCCCTGCAAGCTGAGCCAATTTGAAATGAATTTCTGACATGAATCATTGAACTCTACAAATAATGACAACAAGGATAGAACAGATAAAAATACTATGAACATTTTAATATATTAAATATGTATTTTATACACCTTTTTAATTATATAAAAGAGATGTTACCACAATCCTAGATGTGGGTAACATACCTTAACCTACAGATGAAGGAGGTACACAGTGACTTGTTATAGCTCACACTAACTAAACACAGTGCCCAGAACCCCTGGGTCTGATATTCCACTCTAGCCATTAGCAGAACTTGAGGAATACTAGAAACAAGACAATACAGGCTAGTTGGCACTCTATGCTTTCACTTACCTCCTGGCTTGTTTTCTGGCCTGCCTTCATATAGAAAATGAAAACGGTATCAAAAGGACGACATGGTAGTAAATCCAAGTAGCCAAGGTCATCAAAAAACCCAGGAAGAGCTGAGTCAAGTGCAATCAGGTGAGGAGGTAGACGACTGTTAGCAGGTTCCTACCCAACAGACAGAGTTCAACAGCTTACAAAACCATCTTTACTAACTGAAAAAGTTCTTTATAGCTTCTATAATAATCCATTAAAATATAAAAAGACAATTTCCCTTTTAAGAGCAAAAGTTCTGATGCATTATAATTCTGCTCCTGTAAATGAGTAACAGCAAGCATATTTTTACAGTTTGTTGCATACCACTCTCCCCATTAAATAAAAATGGTATTTTGCCAGTGAAACACATAACATTTTGCTCAAAAGGAGTGCTAGCTCCCACAACAGAAGCAGTAGATACCTTCAAAATATCACAATTACACACAGTCCTGTGTAAATATTAAACATGTAGTTTCGTATTTATTAACTTATATACCAAAAAATCTGTAAAATACTAAGCACTTTTAGACATAATTTTTGGAAAAGCTTCATTGTCTACTTTCGTTGATGGTTTTCTGGAAGAAAATGCAACAAATAAAAGGGAGAATCCACATATAAGAGGCAGAATTTAAAATGAAGAATATGACTCACCTCTACAAACTGTTATTTTAACTTTTAAAGAAAGCTCTACAACCTATACGCACTCCCAAGTGTTTATGTATGATTAAACCATTTCAACACTATCATCTCTGGAGCAGAACTTCTAAGGCAGTTGTATTTCAGAAACTCTTAAAGTACCAACCGAAAACCTAATTCAATCTGATGGAATGATTTAAAGCATGAGCATAGGAATGGAACAGCTCATGTACTTAGTGCATTTGCACAACACTAAGAAGTATCAGGTCACCTTTAAAGCCTCTAGTGAGAGAAACCCGAAGTGAGAGAGGAAGAGACGTGCTGTCTGGAACTCCTGTGCCGGTGGCGGGGGCTTACACTCCGTGACTGGATCAGGGAAGCTCTTCTTCCGCCACTCCTCTTCACTCTTCTGATCTATGGAAGTCTCAAAAACGATCTGCTGGGCCATGCCATTCCTCAGCTTCTCGTGTCGCTCTTCGAGCTGAAAAACATGGTGTGAAATGCTGATTCCAGCAAGATCACTGAGACCCACTAACACAACAGCTCCATCACTCAGGAAAGCTGTAAGGCCTCAGTACATCAGCAGCTGCAACTCCACTAGCATAATGTTTACTACAGCTCTAACAGTAAGACCTTGCCATGTTACAAAGTGAACATTTAAACACTCTGTTTGCATGGGACAACTGCTGCAACTTGACATGTCCAATATCAGCTAGAGCTTCTCCCTTTTAAGTGAACAGAAACTAAAACACATTTGGCACTGTGATGCTTTATTTTTGAGACACACACTCTCTTTCCTCCCAGGATCTCAAAAAAGCCCTTTCCATTTCCCCAGAAGAGGCAACAAAATCCAAATCATTGTTTCCCAGTAAAACCAGGATATTAGGATCAGTAGTAAGATACACTGAGCAGTGCCTCCCAAAAACACATCCAAGGCACTGTCACCTGCCTGGAGAAATGCATAGATTTCATTAGTTTGCAGAATTATTATTCCATTAATATTACATTAGTCAAGCTAAAGAGTAAAACTATTTACAGTAAGACATTAGTGTAGGATTCATGAACAGACAAAAAAAACCCCAAGTACAAAATTAAATCAGAGATTAAGAATGACTTACTTCCTCATTCACAATTTCATGTAAATCAGGAATGCTCAAGTCAGCTTTCACAAATGGGATCTTATCCACTTCTTCAGGAAAAGGACGGTGCTTCACACTGTACTTCAACCCAACATCATTTTTAGGAGCTGGTCGAGGTTCTGGTACAAAAGTCTGACAAAAAGGGGGAGAGTTTTTACACTGAAGGCATCATACCACAAGTCAATACTTTATTGTAATGGATGGAAAACATTCCCTCCCACCTCACTACCAGAAGCATACTAACACATTAGAGAAAGGTATCATTAAAAAACGTTGAGTAAACTTACAGACTTGTATTAAAGACATGGCTGTAAATTTTCAAAGAGACACAGTTCTGCCCATTTTGGTGGCTGCATTCCTGGAATCTATGAACCCTGCTTACTACCTAACCTCTGAGCAGCTGCAAATCCCAATAAAAATGGCAAGTTTACATGGCAACATCTTATTTTCAGCCCATTATAACTATTGAGTGAAATCTACCAACTGTTTGAGAAGCCTCCACTTAAACCCTGCTAACTATGATGATCACAGCAAGTCAAACTGAGAAGTCCTGGAAGAGAACAGCAGCAACGCTGTGAGTCAGGAGGGAGATGCACTGCCAGAATATAAAAAGGGCTTGCATAACATATCATAATGTAATTCTGACATTGCTGCTATGTTATATTCTAAACTGTTAGTGTGCAATTCAGAACTTGAAGTTACCAACGAAAGATCTAGGTGCACAAGGTCCAAGCAAATAAGACCTTTAATTACATCTTGCAAGCTGCTTTATGAATTTATTTACTACCAGTTACGCTTCGAAAGGGCAAAACTGTTACCATGAAAAGTTAGAGAATAACTTCAGGGTGGAAAAGTTTCCTTAGAACTGGTAAGGAGGCCATCAGCCAGGACATGACTTCTCCTGTGGTGTGGGAGGTCACACACTCGGACTGACACTATCCGGTGAAATGGCTCAGCTTCAGTGACAGCACAGCTCCAAAGGCATCATGTGGAGAGTCCTCCTGAAGGCTGCTCTCCAGAGACCAGATTCAACTACATGACAGCTGAGACTGATGGGCCCTGATTTCAGCTACATTATTATTTCCTTTATTTTACTGAGAGGCATGTGAAGAGTTTGAAGATTTGGAGCAGTTCACAGACAGAAATGTTACCAACAGAAGGACATGCTCCACTAGACAACTGCAATGAGAGATTTTACTGTACAATGAGATTGGGGAATTTCTCCTCCACTATTCCTCTCTAGAGCCATTCCAGACTTCATTGAGATAATTGCTTTACGCAGCAGGTTTGCAGCCACCTTTGCAACATTGGGCTTTTAAGCTTGAATAGCTGTTCTCTCTGCAGCATCTCATCCTACACCTCTTGACTTTGCTTCCTCTGCTGCAAGGGCTTTGCCTGACATCCTAAAATCAGCATCAACACTCATGCTTACACACTAAACACACTGTCCATTGCCCCATCACCTCAGAAGATGCTTTCAGAAAAAACACGGAGAATGTCCCCTCCCTCTTAAACAAGTCTAGAGGCAACAGCACTTTCACAGCCTGTATTTAATATTAATCACAAGTTGTAAAGAGTCACCAGAGATGTGTCACATTACCTACAGCTAAAGGCCCCGTGGCTCAGCCTTAATGTATAATCACCAGCTCTGTGGGGCTGTCTCACATTAGTGGAATTTCTGCTGAACATCTCTAAGTTAAAGATTTCTTTACGGGCTTTGATAGAGACCTTTTGATTTGCTTTAGCTCCTCTTGGTAACAGACAGAGTTGCTGGGCCCATGCAAATCTTCCAGATGTCCCACGGATCAAAACCGTGACAGAGGGGAAAGAATCATCTGCAAAGCACATGGGTTAAGAGAATAATACATCATCATAAATTGCAAACAGTTCACTGTGCAATAATTTAACCAGAACAAAAATGCAAGCATGATGACAGAGTTTTTGTTTTCAAGGTAACTCCTCCCTGACCCTGATGACAATTCCTGGTGAGGAGCAAGTGATCCTCCTCTCTGCAGCAGGGAACTTCTACTGTACTCCGTGGTCTGTTCAGTAGTTGCCAGCCCAGGTTTATCATTAAAAGTAACTTTCATCCAAACTCATGAAGATCACTGTTTCTGTCCAAATTATCCCCAGGAATGAACAATGATTGTCCAGCCACTGCATGTTTAGATAAATCAAATGACCATATGGAGACAGTTTCCATGATACTTCCATGACCTTCTGGAAAGGTCCCACAAAAATACAATCCTTTTTACAAGGGCCTGTAGGCTCTAAACTGAAAGACAGCAGATTTAGGTTAGCTATTAGAAAGAAGCTCTTCCCTGTGAGGGTGTGAGGTGCTGGCACAAGGTGCCCAGAGAAGCTGTGGCTGCCCCATCCCTGGCAGTGTTCAAGGCCAGGTTGGACACAGGGGCTTGAAGCAATCTGCTCTAGTGGAAGGTGTCTCTGCCCATGGCAGGGGGTTGGAACTGGATGAGCTTTAAGGTCCCTTCCAACTCACATCAGTCTGTGATTCTATGAAATAGCAGCAGTAAGTATAGGAGAAGGACAAGAGACAATGGTCACACTAAGACAAGGAAGATTCTGACTTCACATCATGGCATATTTTTCACAAGAATAGGGAGAACAAAAAGAAGTTGTGCTCAGAGGTTTTCAAGACCTACTTGGACAATATCAAGTTGCTCTGTCCTGGTCTGAATTCAGTATTAAACTTGTTTAGAGCAGGAGGCTGGACTGCAGATCTCTAAGGTACTGCCTTTCAACTTGCATAATGATGGTTTAACATTGCAGGGATTTCAGCCTTCCTTCAAGACTTAAAAGGCCGCTGATATTCGCCACTTTAGAAGACGGATCATCTAAAGCTCTTCTTTTTAAAATTATTTATCTTTTGTGCACATAAACCACAAATTGACACCATCAGGTAACTAGCAGAGATATATTCCTTCCCCAGTATTTCATGGGAAATCCAGGGTGCAGCATGGCTACATAAACACACATGGAAACAAACCAAACCAGCTTCTCACGGTCATTCACTTCTGTGGCCTTCCCCAAATGTGGCCTGTCCCTCTTGCGCATTACTCCATTTAATCTTGTCATTCAAAGGGGATTTGTAAGCAAGTTATGCACAGCAAGAAAAGATAATTTAATCCAAGATTCTAATAGCTTTACAGGATTCTTCAGAAATGAATTTAGCAGGGGCAGAGTGAGAATTGCTCAGATGTTCTAGTGTTCTTGAACACTTGCTCAGATGTTCTAACTCATTCTACTCAGGAACATGCTCGCTCAAACACGGACTATGGGTGGACGTGCAGCAATGCCTCCCGGCATCAGCACTTTCCACAAGATCTATTTAGTGATTCTCAGTGAGGCTGAAGCACTCTGGGCCACAGCTCAGAGTAACTTAGCCAGTTCATGAAGTTCTGTGCAATCTGTTTTTAAGACTAGTATCTAGGCTCCATCCTGTCCGTAGGTAAGGAAAAGGTATCCGTGGCAGAGCAGCAGAGCTAACATGCATTGGTCTTAAACTGAGGTAGCGTATCAGAGAGTTTTCATCTATTCTGTTAGGTACTGCCATGATACACGAAGACTTACAGGGGGATCAGTTATTCAGTTCAAAGCATCATGTAATTTAATACCAGATTTTAATATAAATTCTGGTTGGACAAAGGACATGAGGCTGAAATGAGTTAGGTTCATGTGTGAAAGCTAATATCCTGTGACAGATCTCCTTTACAGTAGGTGTCATTGATGGAATAGAATGGTATACGGGAAAGTTATAACAGCTCCAAAGCAACTAAAACCATTTGAACCCACAGAAGTATTTGTTAACAGGAGACCTAAAGCAAGTAAAAGCACCCGTGCAACATAAAGGTGTCACCATCAACCATTCGTTGAGCTCTTCTCCCTGTCAAGCCTCCTATACTCTTTATATTTTCATTCTTTCATGAACAAGGATGTTTTCAAACTGTAATGCTATCGCTTTAGACCATCAGCAATAATTTAGATGTCAGTCAGCTGCAAGTATCTGATCTAACTGGGTGAAAGGCACAGACATCTGCATGAATAATTTGGATGGGCTTGTACATGCTCAACTATTGGTGGCATTAAAGTTCTTCCCACCACTTCATCCCAGAACAACACTCCGCTCAATCGTACACCCACAGAAAAGGTAAAGTCCCTAAAATGCAAGAGAGATACTTGATGAACCACCCTCGTTTTGCAGCTCTGTACAGTTTTAACTAGAAGAAGGAAATGGGAAGTACCAACTTACTCTGCTCATTCCCTAAAGGCTGCTCCAGCATCGCCAGGATGACACTGTTATCCAGCACAAAGTATCGGAAGCTATGCTTGTTTATGGTGGGTAGACGAGAGTATTTAATTAATGTGGTTTCATTCACCAAGCTGCAAGGAGAAGCAGGGCCACTGGGAGAAGGAAATGCTCCAAGTAACTGCATAATACTGCAAGTGAGAAATAAAGTGAAGAGTTACGACAGATTAAGAAGACAAACAGTTCCACCATGGCACAGGCCTTCACTCATATTCGTTTGTATCTTGACACAGCAGTTGCCCCGCCAGGGTAAACCTGCCCTCTCCCATCAGCTTGTTTGAAAACAGAATCAGTAACTTCACAAAAACATACATGAAAACCTAGGAGGAATACTATTAGAAACAGAAAATTTCTATGGCAGGAACCAATAATGAGAGTTGTCCAGTGTAAGGCTGGAGATCCTATCATCTACCTCAGGACTTTACTCTTAACACCATGACCCAGACAAAAAGCAAGTTTACTGAAGTCCACCTCACACACTTTTCCACTTCATACTGAGAATAGATAGTTTCATTTCTCTAAATGGAGAGGCACTTCTATGCAAGCAAAGTTGCCCACAAGTTCTGATGAGTGCTTGTTTTTACTTTAGTAAAAGAACTACGTAATTTCCAAGAGTAAAGTTTATCATCATTTTATGGCAAAGCAGAGCAAGAAAACAGCTACTGCCTTTTGCAACACATACTTATCCTACCCATCCTCAATCTGTCCTGTCTATCATCATGCTATCCAGTAAAACGGTGCTTTTCAACTTCTCTGGAGCAAATCCCAACTTTCCTCTCTGTGCTTCCCCTCTCCAGCCCACACATTATCTATTACTGCATTTCCAACAGATCCTCTCAAATATATTAAGCAAGCCCAGTGCTGTGGGCAGACTAATATCCCTTCCTGAACCAGCTTACATCTGCTGCATGTGCTATTCCCTGCTGCCTTACACATGGGACAGCGTCTATCACTTTCCCAATCAGTGTGGGGATGACATTTATCAGGTGGAGAAAGAGAAGGAGGAGTGGAAAGACAGGACTGTTAGGTCAAGTGGGAGAGAGGGAATTGCTGTCTGCAGAGAGGACTGGCTGAGAACAGAACACCATAGGCTGCAGGAAGGAAGGAGTTTTGCTCTCCAAGGAAGAGAACAGTCAGGAAAGGAAGATAGCAATTGCAGGGATCTTTTTCCTGTTGAACACCTGTAACAGGAGGAGGAAGCCAACTAAGGCAGAGCACAGAACAACTCTGCCCAAAGGGCAAAACAGAGGGAGCTTCTGGCTCATTGTTCAAATGCTCTTGCTACATCAGAGATCTCACCAGCTGGGAACTCCTCATTATAACACTCTCAGACAAGGCAGCACTGAACAGTAAACATGCTCTGACAAATTACATACCACGTTAGCGTAGCTTCAGCAGCATCCTTCACTCTCATGGATGCGGGGTTTGGCTCCTTATCTCCTTTGTACTTGACTTCTTGTTCACTGTTTTTGGATTTACTTCCTGAAATGCCCAGCTCCACAATCTCCAGTACCTCTTTTAAACAATCCTAAAACACAACAGGAACCATCTTAAAGCAGAAGCACTCTCACATACGTCTCCAAGACCTCCGTGAAACAGGGATATACCATCTATTAAAATAAAGTACTGCTGGTAATATGAACTCAGAAATAAAGGCAGAAGATTATTCTAACAGACAGTGTTGGAATAAGATCACATTTGCTGTAAGAGTATTTACATACATCTAGTTATGTTTGTATACTAATGGTAGAAAGTGCTCTGAATGAATATATACACAAATATATTCCATTACATATGTACAATATTGCCAAGAGGATTATTAAGAGCGCAACTGAAAAACTGAAACATACTGAAGAGATAATAAATACATTTCTGAGGCTCTCTGCAGAACTTCTGATTAAGTTCTAAGCACATCAAGAATGAACTCATCTGGAAAATTTCACTACATCCTCTTCCCAACCTTTCAATTGTCAACAGCTTTCACAAGACATATCATGGGATCTAACTCAGCAAAAGAACAATAACAATATTCTAAAAGGACACAGCAAAACTTCAATAGATCAACTGCAGGAGATGCCGGCACTCAGCAGAACTGCAGGTATGACTCAAGTGTTGCTCATCACAAAGCCGTTTGCTGAAAATATTTGGATTGCTACAGCAAAGGTTCAAATCTCATGGCTTGAGCTACAGAACAAGGAAAGCACTGTCATGAATCAGTAACTACCTAAAATCTGAGCACAAGGAAGTGGTCAGTTTTTACCATCAGAAACCAGGCAGCGTTCTGCGCTTTGGCCTGTATCCTTCCTTGTATTCAAAACTGATGTAGTAAAAAGAGGTGAAGAAGAAGATTTAAGCTTTCTGACGGAGCAGAATTAACCAGTGTCGAGATACAAAGACTGTCCATGAAGAATTAGAGAAGAGTTTACAGCATTGGCGAGTAAAATAGCAGGTGAAATGTAAAGCAAATCTAAGGTGAAGCACTGGGAAAACTGCCATTCTAATACTTGCAAATGCAACAAAATCTGACTATGACAACTCAGGAATGAGCTACTAAGTATCCAGAATATACTACACACAGTATGTAACATTATGTCAATATGCAGTGATAGTTAAAATAAGTAACTTGATGAAAGGAAATAAAGCTTTTAAATGCAACTGAATAACCCCATGCTGTACCACATCCTGTCCTAGTCACCTACTGCAATGCCAGCAACCTAAAGTGCCTACAGAAAGCATATTTATTTGTTGTCCTGCTCATGGGTTTTCAATTCTCATTTTTAAAAATATACATATTTTACACATGCTACAGAATATATAAACAAAATATAAAGATATATAAAGTATATGTCCTACATAAAACTATCAAAGTGTTATAGAATACATACCAATATAAACTAAGTGTAAAAATCTAGCAAGATCACTGAGCTGACTCTGCAAAGAGACCAACAAAGAAATTTCTTTCAAACTTTATTATTTTTTTTCCACAGCAGGACAGAAGGCTGTTGGAAACATACAACTTTCACTTCCTGCTCTTCTCAAGCTTCCCAAGCAAATTCCATCTTGGATTGAGCTATGCCTTACTCAGTTTCTACAAAGATGTTTTCTTGGTGAAACACATTATGATTATCAGAATAGTAGTATCAAAGGAGTTCTAACAAGTGTAGAAGATGCTTTAGTTGGGTCAAAGCTAAGAAATGGGATGAGACATGGCTTTTAGTGAAGGTTATCTGCAGCAGGTAGCTACTCTGAATGCACACCATTAATTCCTATATTTCTCTTTTTAGTTTCTAGGTTGGGGGGTGTTGTTTGTTTGGGGTTTTTTTAGGTTTTTTATTCTCTCTTTTTCCAGCTTCAAAAAGCAAGAAGAAAGATCAAGACATGCCTAGAAATAAAAAAGGTAATTTGAAAGCCAAACCCATTCCTGTTGACTAAAGAGCAGAAATCAAAATTGAAAACTATTTTGCACAGAACGTGGTTTTGAAATTCCTAGTATACTTCTGGAAACTAAAAAATCCACATGAGAGTATCAAGAACAGACAGGCTAGAGATATGCACACCATAGGCTTGTACCTTCTCATCCAGCATGTCCGGGTGCTCAGTGAGCCAGACGCAGAGGCACTGGAAAGCCGCGACTATCATGGAGTGAAGGTCGCGGGAGTGGAGCGGGGCCGGGCGGCTGCACTGGTACACGATGTAGCTGCACACCGAACTGATGGCTCTCTTCCGCTCAGAGG
>NW_009940423.1:28549-30269 GCF_000696875.1 Nestor notabilis | reverse complement strand
GAAATCCACTGCCACTTTCACCTGTGTAAAGCAAGGAGAGGATGAGGATTCCTCCACAAAACTCTTTTGGAAAAGAACTAGTTTTAAAAAGCACTGTGTGCAGATAAAGTTCTGAAGATGACGCCTTCTTATTAGAAACACACTATTATTTTCTAAGCTCAGAAAACTATTTCCAAGGTGAGATGGAAGGGGAAAAAAGAGGTACCATGCTTACCAAAAAGGCAATTAAGTTGCTTAATACCCTGGCATGTGTATCTGAACAGCCCACTGAGCTTCCCTTTGAGGCAGCAGGCATTTACAGGGCACACGTTATTTGAGCCCCATTCATGTTAGGAGAATATGAAGTACAAAGGAGTACTGTTTTTCTTGCATCCAAACAGAACATTTGCTGACTAACTCAGACAGACAACTGTTTCACAGCATGACTTTCACCTGACCAGGACTATGATCACTCTTTGAGAAGTGGCCAGAGCACATTTAACCTCTTACCTTTGCCAGCCCAGACAGAAGCTCCAGTGCAGCCAGTGAGATACTCATGTCCTGCCTCCACTGTGAGTTGAGTCTTTGAGTTACCAGGTGAATACTGCGTATCAGTAGTCCAGCAGCTGTATCTGTATTAAGAGCTAGGATATAACCCCAATACCACGTACCACAGGGAGGGAAAATAACTAAGCATTAGTGACAATAAGCAAAGCACAGGCACAAGCTAAAGCAGCCACAATACACACAAAATTATACACAACCCAGAATCTAGAAATGGGGTCAACCACTTTTGCACAGGATAACTCCCTTATATATGCCACCAGACGTTATACAAATACATTCAGACTACCTTATCCTAATGTTTGGGGTTTTATTTTTAAAAGACATTTTTGATAATCCCAGCATTCTGCTGCATTTCAGGTTTTGCTACTGTATTTAAATTGCTGTGATATCTTGCAGTCTCAGAAAAAATTAGGCATTGGCAATGTATATTAAATATTAATACTTGTATATTTAGGCCTCAGTAATGAACTAAGAGTGCATGTAACTTCAGGTATCTATGCCAGAAGTTACCCATTCTTTCTATACCTAATATTTATCAAAAGCTGTATTAGTTCAATAAACACAGATAATGTAAGAATCAGTCCTGGAGGAAAAAAGAGCCAATTATTTCTACACTTTAATTTTGGCTTTGGTATCAGTTGTTCCCATTTAAAAATATTAGGAACATAAATATTATACATAAAGTAGTATACTGAAGTAGGCAAATTAATTTCATAAACAGAAACTGCTAAATAACTACTTAGAGAGACATGAGAGCTGTTACAGCCAAGGTACAGCCTTCCCAAAACTTAAATCATCAGATATAACACTGAAGAGCTAAGTACAGTGTTACACTAGTAGCAAGTGTCTGCTATAGTTAAACAGTAAAAATAGACCATCTTATTTTCAATTTTCTCTTGTTTGAGCATCCAGCAGAAACACATTAATTTTTTTCATAAGTTTCTTACAACCTTACCTTTGCACATGGGAAATTAAAAACATCCAATAAAATGAATGTATTACAAAAATGTCTTTCAAGTTATGTCATGGTTTAAAGACTTCCTAAGTCAAATATTTTTTAACCTTACAGATATTTTTACAGCACTTGTCAATGAAAGCCCGTATGAGCTAACCACACAATTCTAATGGTGTGCTGAAAACTAGCACTTTAGTAATTTCAAACAGATCCTGTAGG